>NW_019385798.1:123064-153051 GCF_000671375.1 Centruroides sculpturatus
GATAAAATTGAACAAATTATATATAATTGTTCTCTTTTGATCAACAACCCTTTGTTCTGTGACAGTGAGGTGAGGATATTATTATTATTATTATTATTAATGTATAGTACGTAGAGGGCTTAATAAATAAATCTATTAGTCAACTTTCAAATTCATTAAATAATTGTAGTTTGATAAATCGTTTGTGATAGCAAATTAAAAACTATTTAACTATAACTATTTTTAGTCTGTCTTGGCAAGATCGTTTGTTGCATAATTTGTTGTAATCTATTTTGCAGATAAAATGTGTGTTCTGGACATAGAAAATTTCCGTGTGTGTATATATTTTGAGTCTTGTGATTCTTATTTCCAATCAGGTTTAGGTCTGTAATTTGGACGAATGCATTTATTGTGATTAAAGTTATTGCTGGAAAAGCACGAATGGTACGTTTTTTTATTTTATCGTCAAATATCGAGTTATTAAAAAGGTACTTTTGAGATGGCTACATCTCAAAAAAAGAATTTTGGGTTACATTTTTGAAAATTATTGGCTACAACACCAAAAACATCTAGCAAATGGCAACGCTGTTCTGTAGACACACTAGCATTTTTGATGAAGATGATTTCAAAAAATGTACTTTCTGTGCAGCTGATACTATTCGTGGCACTTCCGTGATCTTTCGCAGAGCCTAAAGCTTAGTTCACACTGAGCGAATAGCGAAAGCGAATGTGAAAAGCGAAAAGCGATTTTTATTCGCTTAGCGAAATTGACCCTACAACCAAAAGCGGAAAGCGATCACGAATTTTAAGCAGCCAATTATTTGCAAGCAAGTGAAAACGTCATCTCGAAAAACAAAATGACCGCTTCTGATATTCTGTCGTAAACCACATTTGTTTATTTATTGAGAAAGAAAAATAAGTCAAAAAGAAAACGATGTTGGTGAGAGAAATATTAAAATTTGTAATTACAACATGTAACCAATTGCGTGAGAAAGTTTCTGTAGCCATCTTGAAAACAACTAGAACCACGTGACAACTAGCGGGAATACGATTGGTGCGAAATTTTTTCGCTAGCGAAAAAGCTCGACGGTTCCGAACTTCGAAGCGATTCGCGAAATGGTAAAATTCGCCGGAAACGACGTTATGTCTGACGTGTTATTCGCTCTGTTCTTCGCATTCGCTAGTGAATCGCGCTCAGGGTGAACTAAGCTTAACAGTCAATGTTTCGCCCACAGCTCTGTTTACAGATCAACAATAGTCACTTCCAAACCTCCTGCAAATGCCCAAAACCAACGAAGGAAAGTAATGTATTGCATGGGACACTGCTCTCCCGATTTTGTAGTTGCTTAATCATAAATATTTCAATATTTATAATTAATTATTAAGACCTGTACATAAGTAAATAAAGATAATGATTTAAATAATCTGATAACATCACAAATGGTTTTGAATAATAAACATACTTTAATTGACATAATGTAATTTTTAATTAACAAAATATACCTTATATGTAAACCGTATCCTTTAGTAAAATGAATCTATTTTATATTTACAAAACTGTATTAAATGTAGTATACTTTCAAATAATATTCCATAATTAAAGTCAAAATTAGTGTCAGAAGCAATTATGTTTAGGTAAAAATAAGACAGCATTCGAGCCTATCTACAGTGACAGAAGGATTATATCCGGCGTGCTCAAAACTCTATCTTGTCTGAGAAAAAATACTCGTTTCGTCTACTTTCTACCATTCCTTTCAAATTGATGCGCGAGTTTTGGACCAACTTATATATATGGTTGCTCTACTGAAAATGAATACATTGAAAGCATTAAAGCATTTATACCATTATGCATTGTTATGTATTTTTAGGACAATTAGAATATTAATGTAGGCAATAGAAATTAAATAATTTATATTATATATTTATCTAATTAAAAATATTTTAGTGATTCACTTTATGCAAAGTCAAGAAACATTTAGCGATTGTAAGTGCACATAACTACATTAATCTAAATAATGGGATGGAGATAGATGACGAACCAAGTGGAGCCAAGATAGCGCGAAAACAGGTAAAAATATATTTTTATTATTTTTTAAAATTATATCTGTAGACAGGAAAAACATTATTTCTATTGAAATATATTAATACAGTAATTATCAAGAACAATTAAGAAAACCGTACGAAGCAATAGAATAAAATTTTCAAAAGTCAGTTATATTAAATATTGAAACCAAAAAAATTAATAATAGCATAATTATATAAAATGTAAAATAGAAAAAAAATCTTTTGTAATTCTGAATTTTGTAATTTTGAATAAAATTTATTTGTTTCCAAGGAATTTTATCTTTTATATGTATAAAATTAAACCGTAAAACTGAATTAGATCTATGAGAAATCACGTGAGCTTTGACCTATCAATCCAGAGTTTTGCCATCTCCTCACTGATAACGAGAAACGCTTTAGTTTAAAATTTGTGCTTTGTTGAGCTGTTGATAGTTTTTTCTTTACCAACGTCTGCAGCGTCGGATGAAAAAAAAAGAAACTACAGGTTTTTTTGCGATTTTTGCATTTTTAAATTACTTATATTTCGGCAATCGCATTACAGAATATTTTGAAACTGTGTACACTATTTAAGAAAACAATTTTCTTACGAACGAGATATTCGAAATTACTTCAAGTGTTTGGGGACAGAGAAATCGTTCCCCGATTATCTGCAACTCTGACTCTTGTATATGTCAGTCAGTCAGTGACTTTTTCACTGCCGTGAAAAACTGATTTTATTTCTTAAATTCTAATTAAAATACATTAGTTGTTGTTAATAGTAAATTTATCAGTTGTAACTTACTATACGTTAAACTTCCTCTATCTTATTCGTTATAATGGCATAAAAAATGAATTATAGGCCTAATTATTACAAATGAAATGAAAATATTCACGTTCTGTTAGAATTTGTCAACATGAATATAAATACATAAACCTATTAATAGCTGTTATAAACTTTTTGAATGTAAAACATTCTTAGTGCAAAATTAAATCCATTTAAATTGTAGACTTGAAATAAATGTTATTTTATTTCACTGTAACATATAAATTAAATATTTACATTTGAAATGAGAATATTTTACCCTTATTCGTGAATAATCCAAATAATGCCCATACAATATCATAAACATGGAATTTCTTCCTTTTAAATAATGCCCAGTTGTTAGAATATATTGCATTGAAAACAATTATTTCTATCAAAAAAACGAAAAATAACATCATCCATATCTGTAATGAAAAATTCAATTAATATTGTTATAATTATACGTAGTTTTATTATTATTATGAACAGTCTACGTTAGCTTTAATAAAAAAAATTTAAATAATAAATATTATTTCGGTTAAATCAGAATTATAAATATAATATTATTATGTTTGAAAATAATCTAATTTGTCATTAGAACAATTCAATAAATAAACTTAATCTACATTTCATAATTATTGTTTATTGCAACATCATTTTGTATAAATTTGTTAATACAATAACTATTTGTTGTCTTACTTGGTTAGAAAATGGTTGCAATATTGCGTATATTTTAGATAATTCTTTCGGTTTTCCTACAATAAATCGTACGCTATTTATGAGAATACTCGTAGAGTAATCCATAACCTCCAATCTTTGAACATTTGCTGTGACTGGTAATGCAATGTCAACTAACTAAAAAATAATTAAATTATTATTACTTTAACATATGCTGATGTTTCTTTAAAATTTGAAAACATATATTAAGTACATTGCTTTGAAAATGTGCACTGATTCCGTTCCATGTACCGTTTGGAAATTTCATGCCTGGTGTATTATAAGGAATAATTTTGTAGCTGAAAGTATAAGAAATTTGGAATTATCGCTTAATGAAAATTACGAAATTACGTACTCATTTTAACAATGCTCAGGCGTAAGAAATTTTACCTGAAATCGAAATATTGCTGTAACAAAAGGATAAATTTTGACATATAACCTTCATCTGAAATAACAGTTGTATCATTTATGTTTCTTATTTGTAGTGAATTTGGAATCTAGTAAAATAAAATTTTAAAAATTACATTATATTTTAAACAAATTTTAGATAAACAATAAAAAAATCACAAAGTTATAATATGTTGTTGTTATATTTTGAAACAATAATGTATAAGCCTCCTGATTATCATTATGTTTCATATCAGACTGACACTTTACAAAATATAAATTGATGCAATATAAACGTGAGTATTAAGTAAGCATAAGGTATAGTTTATATTTTAAAAGAAATACTATAACAATAATGCAGTTATTTCCCTAAAAATTCTGTGATGTCTGAGGAAAAAAATAAATAAGTGCCACATTACATTACGCATTGTACCTTTCCTCTGCTTACCATCAGCAATCATCACATACAAAAACCTGTCTCCTGCGTCAACTATTGATGTAATTATTATTAATAAATGTTTCCTCTTTTGCTTAATAACTTTCGTATAAGAAAGCATAAAATAGAACAATCTGATAATGATTTATTGTCTAAGTATACAAATGTTATTTTTACATAAATTTAAAAGTCTCAATTACATAATGGGCTGTGCGATAAGTTTACAACATCATGGATTAGAGATTATTAATTAGTCCACTCCTATAGTTATATAAGAATTATTCGAGGATTTTCATCCATGTATACTGTGTATTTTATTTCAATATAAAATAATGTATTCTTGTTTAAAAGAATTAAAACTAAACTAAATTTTCAAACGTCATTATAAAAAATGGTACGAAATAGATGTCTGATTGTTAGATATTGGTGTAGATTTAAATTCAAATACTTAGTAAAAACATAATCGATAATGATCAATGTTTACATGTAACATGACTAAAGCATTGGTCATTATAGCTCAATTATTTAACAGAATATGTATTATCGCGAGAAATAAATGAAATAAATTAAAATTTTCTTGATTTTATTGCCGAATCTGTAAATATGTGAATATTAAGTTTTGCCATAAAACAAACGATTTTACATTCTGTTAGTTGGCAAAAAATTTCAATTTTTGTATATAATAAATTATATAATATTCAGTTAATAATTATAAATGAAAAGTAAACATTTTAAAATGTTTCAACCAATCAAGCATTAATTACTTAAAAAATTGTGTAATATTACTTCGTCGTTATGAGTAATAAAAATGAAAAGTGATTGTATGTTCTTCAAAATAATTAAGGATTATATTAATTAATAAAAATTGAAAATGGATAATACTAAAAAATAAGTATCATACATGAAATGGATCATGAATAGCAGGTTTATAGATAATTGCTTAATGTTTGTGATAAGCTGAGTTATTCTCCGTTATAGAATTTAAATATTTATATTCTATACATGGAACGTATCTGTTCCATTTTCGTTTTTTAGACCTGAGGATGGCCTGTTAATCAGGTTGAAAACGTTTGTTTTTAAAATATATTTCTCAGCAACAAATTAAGGTGTTTTAATTTATGTTATAGAATTCGATAACAATTTTTTGCAGATTATCTCAGGTCTGTAGCTGGAAGAAAGCCAGAAGTTGCTCAGTAACTTTTATAAAATTTTGACCCAAGCCTTTTTTCTCGGGGTGCTTTGTGTTTCGTCGACCTCCGGGAAAGTCATTCTACAGTTTCTCGATGCATCTCTACTATTGTTGGTCTAGCTACACTGTCGGGATGACATGTTTCATGTTTACAGGAATCTATAAACTTTATATACTTACTTCAGTGTTTTCAATAAAGCCTAGTCAAATACATCACTTTCAGCTGACATATCGCAAGAAAAGGTTATTTCAAACTATTTTCAAATTTGCACTAAAAATATTTTTTAGAACTGTATGAAGAAAATTCACACAGTTGTTTGATATTTTCAACAATTTTTATTTCAATATTATATTAGTTTATAAAAGAATTTTTCTTTTTTCAAAAATCATATTTTTGTTAAAAGTAAAAATAAGCTTAAAATTTATTAAATAAGCTTTTATTTTCACATACAGTAGAACCTCGATTATCCGGACTAATTGGGGATGAAGGTAGTCCGGATAAGGAAAAATCCGGATAATCGAAACAAACACTTTAATTTGTCTTTTAATGATAATACAACACGTTTTCTTTTCGATGACATATCGGTAATATTAAAAGTAAATACTGTATTTAAATCGTGATCAAATTTTCAAGAAACAAACGTTCGTATTGAATTTGGACTACTACTGACCAACGCTAACAGACTACCTATTGTTTAAAAGGCCCTCTGGTGGCGCAAGAAGACGGATTTTATAAAATAAAAAGCAGTTGAAACTGCATTTTTATGAATAAAAATTTGACAAACTATTTATCGTTTTATGACGAGTAAAATTTTTTCGTCGCGTTCGCGGCTTTTAAGTAATGCATAAACCTTCGAGGCGCGAGGCCCTTCGGACCGCGAGGCATAGGCGGTGGCCCACGTCGTCCATGCCTTACGCCGCCCTTGGTCATAGAAATGATGTAATTTGAATATAAATTATTTATAAATACGTATGTCAAGTTATATTTTTATTACTACGTAAAATATATTTAAGAGTTTACGACCACTGTGCTGGGTGAGACGTTGTTGAAACAAAAAAAGTTATGCATTCCATCACGTACATAAACAGTGTCGTAATTCGCCAAGTGCAAATCAGCAAATTCGTAAAATTTTTGTTTATTTTGAACAATCCGGATAATCGAAAATCCGGATAATGGAGGTCCGGATAATGGAGGTTCTACTGTATTATACTAGAGAGAAATGAAAACGAAAGTTCAAAAAGGAAAATACTATTTTGAACACATAATTAATGTATTTATTTGCATTAAATACTCAACTGAAAAATTAAGGATTAGTTGAAATCAATATGTAAGGATGATTACCTGAGTAATTCCTATTCGAAGGGTTATATTCTTCATCATATTTCTCATAATAAACACAAGTGTATTTATAATTTTCCTAGAAAATAAAACTAAATTTCAGTATTAGTACAACACAAATAATTCGATCTAATTCCAAATGTTTCATTAATAACACAATAATTAAATAATATTTAGGAATTCATTGATTATTGACAATAGTGAAAACGTAAAAAAAAATTGACTAGAGAGGGTAGTAAAACAAAGCTTTAAAACCAATAAAGCTGGTTAAAAAACCAAGATGATGAGAATTCTCATGTATGAAGTTCCTTCTTTGTCTTTGATTAAGTTTTCAGCTTCCAAATCGGGTTATAAAATCATGAAGAAATCTGACGAATAATAATAGGCGGCTGAAAGAGTGAATAAAATAGTAAGTGTTCCAATTTGATTGACCATATCTAATAAATCACTGCATTATTGTCACCAGTATGATCTTGTTCCTCTAATTGACCAGAGTAGTACATGATATGGTTCGCAAATTCTGGATCGTTTTTGTTTGGTTTAAGATAGTTTCAAGATTTCTCGGATCAATATTTGTCTTCTTTACAGGAACGGTTACTGTCGATAGTGCTGTTCATGCCATGATAGAATTTAATGCAAAGTACCTGAACCTTTCATGTCTTGCAAATTTACTGCCTTTATACTGCATTATGAACTTACAGTACTTTTAATGAGGTATATTTAAAGCAAGAGCGTAATTCATATCTCAAATACTTTAGAGGAACAAAGTTGAAAAAGCCTACGTCATGTGACCTTCAGATTTAAATTCGTCTATTTAGGTTGGCCGAGTAACAAAACTGTTAATTTAGTCTTGGATATTTTTTCTTGATTAATTTATTCAATACATGGAAAAAGTATGATAGCACTTTCAGTTATTTGATCGTCATTACATGTATCATTTTCTACTTCAAGTCCTAGGTCATCTCAAAAGAACTCAAAAGTGATGTATGGTACTAAAGTCGCCATCTTCTGGTAACTGTATATTTTTCGTCAATAATAATATTTTTATAGTATCGATTATTGTTTTATAACTAAAATAAAGCTGTTCTGATGATTTGGCTACAGACTTTATAATCTACAATACCATGGCGTGAAGATGTTTTAATTACGGTAAGCAAACTAAAATCTTGTGGAGAGGGAGAAAGTTGATTACATAGCCCGTGAATATTCCCTGAATATTTCCCAAATATGTTATCTGATTATCTCATATTTTATGAAATAAAATATTAGGATGAACCTTTGATATGAGAATTTATTCTATGGTTGATAGTCCCTTAAAATCTTCAGATATATCGTCTTTATCTATATTAGGGGTCCCCAAACTTTTTATCCAGTCGATTCCTTTATAGAATATTTGCCTTCTTATCGACCCCCAGATTAAATATTTAACAAAAACATTAAATCATTTTTGCATTTCTGATGTTAAGCGATAAGGAGACCTGCATAACAACCCAACAAAAGAATTTATAGTTCTCATATCTTATAAAATCCACCCAATAACATTAACAGAAAAAAGTAATATTTTCCACTGATTTATAATCTTAAAAAATAATAGCAAAATTATGGTTAGATAGAAATTTTCTTATAGTTCTTAAACCGTACGTGTCATAATACGTAAAATATACACTTATTTTTTAAAACATAACATACGTTATATTGGATGAAAAAACCTCTTACTGTCATTTTGCGGCTATTGCTGAATACCTTAAAAATATGTTAACATACATTTTTATTAAAATAGTTGATATTAGTGGGATGGATGTGTCCGAAGACAAGCAGCAAAATATTGATATTCGGTTAAAATTTGGTAAGTTTCAGTCGCAAATCCCCACGGTTTCCCAAGTTCAATCTGTTCCTCTGTTTTGTCAAAATTGCGTTCGCGTGGCTAAAACCAGCTTCAACCATGTATGAAGTTGGGAATGCAAGTAAGAAAGGTTCGGCTTCTGCTCTGAGCTTGGGATATTTAGTGGGAATATTGCTATTGCTCCAAAATTCACTGAGGTTATTATTTTTAAACAACGCTTTAGCTTCGAGATCTACATATATTTCAATCAGTTCATCTTCTAAGCCAGGTTCACTACCTTCATTATCTATTTTTACATCAAATGGATTAGCAAACCATTCGGGAACATGCATATTCTCCAAGTCTTCGAAACGTGCTTTAAAGTCTTCTCTTAATTTATCAAGATGTTTAATATATATCTTCAAATCATGGTCGGAAAACTTTTCATTTTTATTCTTTCTTTCATCTCCTCCCCGGTTCATATGTAGATTATATTTTCATTTTCTTCGCAAGTTTGAAAAATATTTAAAATCGGATCGTGCCAGTGAAGATTTAAATAGCTCTATTTTTACTTGAAAGGCCATTATGATTGTCGAGCTTGAACAATTGTAACGTTTTTTCCCTCTCAAACGCTTCTGTACTATATTAATGATCTTCGATATATTACGATATTTTCTCTGTAAAGGACAAAATATCTACATTTAGATATAAAATACTTAGAGTGACAACCCTACTGGAATGTAACTGTGCAACGTATGTCTGTGTATAATGAACTACCAGCGTTCATAACATGTTTGTAACACTAGTACAGTTGCCAGATGCGTGAAAACAGAGTAGCACATGCTTAAAGCGGCGTAGGCTAAGGCAAAACTCAAGTTATAATTAGGGTAGTCAGTAATGTTATTGATCATATACGTATTTCGAATTTTTATTGAAGTATTCCATTTTTTTCCTAGACAGTTTAATTGATTCCGTTTGGTATTAATCGACCCCCTTCGACCCTCGTGTATTAATCGACCCCTGAAGAACTGTTATTGACCCGAAGGGGTCGATATCGACCACTTTGGGGACCCCTAATCTATATCATATTTTCTTTGCTAAATAAACAAAGTTTCTGTACGTTGCAACATTCAGCAAAATGATTATTTGCATAAAAGAAAAAATTTGGAAATATTCCGAGACAATTTTCGCATAATAACATTTTAATTAATAGAGATAATTTCTTTTTCAAATTCTACAGAAAAATAAGTCTCACTACTACTTGACTTGACTTTTTTCGGTTTGCTTTTGCTTTAATGGCTGTTGTCTTAAAAGATTTTTTTTTTCATTCTAGACATCTTTATGTTTTAAAAACAAAACAACAACAGAATAATTTAAACAAACCAAATAGTATTAAATAATTTACCTTTAGACTAAATTTATTCTTTGATATGAAATTTTTGGATAGAGTATGTAAATAAATAAACACTTTAAAATCAAAATCCACAAAAGAAATTTTAAAAATATTAATATAAAATGAAAATGCCATAAAAGAAATTCATTAATATTAAATTTTATAAAAGTGGAAGAAGAAATAAAAATACGTGTAAAGGAATCGGAAATAAACTATTTACGCATGCTTTTTTACTTTAAATAACATGCGCGAGAATAAAAATCGCCATCTACTGGTTTAAGAACTAAGTTTTTATTATATTTTATTTAACAACTCCATCGATTTCTACAAAAACTACATAGTTCGTTTTATATATATAAATAAGTTATTCCGAAAATTTCATGAATTTTGGTTGTGGAATTTATTATTTATCGCATCACGCGATAAATAATAAATTCTGAAATTATGAGTTTCTGAAATTAAGAAGTCTTCGCTTAACGCTCAGGTTAGTTACATATAACTGAGGGGAAATATTGCGATCGGTGAAAAAATGATAAACTCCAAGATTTTACATTTGTAAACAAAGTGTTTTTCTTTATGTATGGATGTTAGTGTGTGGGAGGGGACAGCCGCGATTTTGTTTACCATTTCAAAACTTAATTTTATCGAATTTTTCTGAAATATTGTTTCTGGTTTTTGTATTAGGGGAATTGATTTATTAAATTTTGGTAGTGAAAAGTCAAGGAGTAGGAAGATAGAAATAATCACCTGTCATACCTCGAGTGGGGTCGCACTTAGTGAAATGTTTATTAATAACCCGTTCCTCCTGTAGAGTAGTACTATACATAAAAGTAATTTTTGTGAACAAATAAAATACTTGGAATGTTATTATTTTTATTATTAATAATAAAAAGTAGTATTAATTTAATTTAATTAATTAATTAAAGCTTCTACATTTTCTTAGTAAAAATAATTACACCATTATTTATACAGCCTAAATCTAAGTTTTTTTGCCGCCTGGAAGAAAATGCTTGTGTTCCATTTTCTCAACGGCCCTGATTTTACTTTATTAATATCATATCAGTGTTAGTAGTCTATTTATTTTTCTCCGTATAAATATCCTTTTGCGTTTTAAGAACAATATTTAGTTTTTAAAAAATATACTATCATAAAATAGTCTATTCTCAAACTAGCCGTAAAACATACAACAAAAAAGAAATATAATAAAATAATATGTTTTGTTTTTAAAATTCACAAATTCCTTATTAGCGAAATTGACCTACCTTAGTTTTCAAAGTAGAATACTTCTTTACAATATGACTGCAATACTTCATTTATGCAACATTTAATAACGAAAGTTATCAATCAATCTGAAAAATTTTAAAAACGAGGCGGAAAAATGGTTATCACGCAAAATGTGCATTTAATCTAAGAATGTGCATTTTAATAATGAAAATGTAATGTTCTTCAAATATTATTTAGGTTAGATGCATAAACTCTATCAGATCGATAATAAAAACTTTGTACTTTCTAAACACAACATTCAGTTAATAATTATAAATGAAAAGTAAACATTTTAAAATGTTTCAACCAATCAAGCATTAATTACTTAAAAAATTGTGTAATATTACTTCGTCGTTATGAGTAATAAAAATGAAAAGTGATTGTATGTTCTTCAAAATAATTAAGGATTATATTAATTAATAAAAATTGAAAATGGATAATACTAAAAAATAAGTATCATACATGAAATGGATCATGAATAGCAGGTTTATAGATAATTGCTTAATGTTTGTGATAAGCTGAGTTATTCTCCGTTATAGAATTTAAATATTTATATTCTATACATGGAACGTATCTGTTCCATTTTCGTTTTTTAGACCTGAGGATGGCCTGTTAATCAGGTTGAAAACGTTTGTTTTTAAAATATATTTCTCAGCAACAAATTAAGGTGTTTTAATTTATGTTATAGAATTCGATAACAATTTTTTGCAGATTATCTCAGGTCTGTAGCTGGAAGAAAGCCAGAAGTTGCTCAGTAACTTTTATAAAATTTTGACCCAAGCCTTTTTTCTCGGGGTGCTTTGTGTTTCGTCGACCTCCGGGAAAGTCATTCTACAGTTTCTCGATGCATCTCTACTATTGTTGGTCTAGCTACACTGTCGGGATGACATGTTTCATGTTTACAGGAATCTATAAACTTTATATACTTACTTCAGTGTTTTCAATAAAGCCTAGTCAAATACATCACTTTCAGCTGACATATCGCAAGAAAAGGTTATTTCAAACTATTTTCAAATTTGCACTAAAAATAGTTTTTAGAACTGNTTTAACCAGTTCTATAGTAAGGTAACATTCCAATAGACAATATGCAAAGCTTTTTTTTCAGTTTACAGCAGTATTTATTACACAAAATTTAAGTAAAGCTTAACATGCCGATCTTGCCCCGATCTCCCCTAACTCCTCTGCGAAAACTGATTATACTAGGATTTCTTATATCAAGGGAAAAAAGTCACACACATTAAAAATTAAAATATAATTTAGAAAAAGTAATATTTAAAGTTAACATTATAGAGTTAATATCTTAAATAATTAGCTACTTTTTAGAACAAAAGCGAAAAACGCAAGATTTCAGCACAAAAGTTAACCAACAAAAATAGAATCTAATAGAGCCTAAATGAATCTTTATAAGAAAAGTAAAAAATGAATATAATTGTTACTCCTAATGAAGCAGTAGACGACAATATATAGTCGAAAAAACCCTTATAAGATAATTTTACGAATGTTACGTTGCAGAATCTAATAGACAAACATTACTACGGGAAGATTTGGAAAATACATTGGAATAAATTATAAACGATGAAATGTACATACTCAATCTCAAATATTAAGTTAATTTATTGAAGAATGTTTATTGCTCTATACATTTCCTATGTAATTTATTATACGCATTGATATTTTCACACAGTGAGTACAAACTGACCATATGGGGATAAAAATTCAATGAAATGAGTCTTTAAAAAGTGTTAACGTAAACTTGTTAAATATTCTTGTCACCGAAAAGAATACTGTAAGTTTCAGGGAATAAGAATTTTATAAGATTTTACGATTATTTACTTGGAATAGTCGCATAGTTATTATGTACAGTACAGTACGCACACGTGAAATAGTGATGATTGAACTATTACGTGAATGCATGAAATTGATCTGATGTAAAATAAAAGGAAAAAAATTGTATTTTTCATATATTTCTTTTTAATAGCCATTCCTGGAAAATATTGAATTACTTTTGTTTTTGACGCATTGTGAACTGTTCCTATAGTAAATTTAAATATCGTTTGACTTGGCTTTATTTGCCTTGTTAGATTAAAAAAGTTAATAACTTTTGAATTTTAAACTCAGTCAATTCTTATTTCTCATTGTGTTAATTCTATAGCCTGTATTTAATCAATACATGTATTTCTGTAATGTAATAATTTGTCGATAAAGTTACAAAATTATCTTTTTCACTCTATCATCTTATGTTTATATTCATTTTTTAAACTGCGCTGATACACGGAATAATATTTCTTTTTTTTTTACGTAATAAAGAATTACAAATGCAGTGAAACCTCCATGAACGGACAGTCCCGAATAGAGGATTCAGAGTGTCAGTTGAATAGAGGGTCAACGAAACAAAGATTTTGTAATTTTATTGTAATTTAAAAATATGTAAATTGAAAAATACTTGTTTATAAAAGTAGAAAATTTTTGAATAGTTACAAAAGTACAATTAAATAAATTGAACATTTAAGATAGCTTAATATTTACTCTTTATTTATCCGAATCTATTTAGACAAGTGTTGTCACGAATATAAGAACATTTATAAAAATTGATTTACAAAATTATTTATACAGAAGTTTACATAAATATTTATATAAAACTGCATATTTTATATAACTTCACGACATTACCTTGAGCAAAGACATTAGGTTATTTATAAAATAAAAATTATATCACGTAATCATTTTACTTCAGTTAAAAGCATTGATCTAATTTTTAACGACTATAGTCACTATACCCATATTTAAGGAAAACTTTCATCTTTTAATATATTAGTTTCATCACAATTACACTTAATATATTAGTTTCATCACATATATTTATAACATATAATTCAGAAGAAAAAGTGAAATTAAAATACCTGAAATTAATGTTTAAAGAATTTAATTTGGTTAAACTTGTACAGTGACAGATTTACCTATAAGCTACACAAGCTATAGCTTAGGGCCCCCACTTTTTTGAGTCCCCAAAAATTGTCCGAGTTAGCAATTGTCATTTATACTTAAATATACTGCAACATTATTTGTCCCAATGTCGCACGTCCGGAACATCCCATACTCTTCACCTAATTTTTTAGCTCGTCTTTTCGAAGACAAAATCGCTATTGTGCTTAGGGTTTGCATTACTGATAAATTTCGACAGCAAATGCCGGTAATTTCGGTAATTTTTAAAATTATTTCATTATTATTTGATAATAGAAATGGAACGTGTAAAGTATATAATTTATTTTACTATAAACACGGGAATTCCCCTGTGTTGCTCCGCTACACTCGAGCATGCGTTGACCTTTTGTATAATATCTGGACTTACGAAGGGCCCCATATCTCAAATAGCTTAGGCCCTTATCAAGTCTAAATCCGGCCCTGAACTTGTATATATCTTTTTCGCATATTTATAACATATAATAGACATATATTCATATATTGATTATTGCAGGACTATTTTCGAAAACACATCTTTAATAATAATAAAAGCTTTATTTTATGAAAATATTCAAGTTTTTGACAACAAAAGTTTTTATTTTTATGCTACTAAATTAAAAATTAACGGAATTTGATTTTGTAAGGTTCGTCATGTTTTTGTCAGCAGCGTTTGGTCCCAGCAGTCGGCCCTTATAAACTTCAACTTTGTAATAACTCGAGATGCCTTATTTTAAATGTAGCATTGATCTTCATGGAGAGTGAATTGTAATACACTTTTGGGTTAAACGGAATTAATTTCTTTTATTAATCACTATCTTACCCGTCGCGTATTGCTGCGATCTCAGAAGAAACGAAATTCAAGCAAACTCGTTATAATAAAATTCAATTTACATTTTATCATTTTTACTGAAACTTATTATTATTGTTCATTTTCATCGGAAAAACATTTCAAAGTGTCGTTTCAATTCTATTTATTTATTGGAGTGCTTGTGGATACACGATATTTTTTGTTTTTCCGTCTGGTGCGTACACGAATAAATTAGAAGTTTTCGGACGTGTGAGCTGGCCCTATACAGTTGTACATGCGAGAAGCACGGATTCTCCAAATCTAGCCCACACACTTGCAGCAATTGTCAGAAGTGCGGTATTCCCCATTTTTATATATTTTTTTTAAAATCCTTTATAATTTTAATTACTTAATTGCTCCTTCCTTTCTTTCATGGCATGTTGTGAAATTTCTGATAGTTGGAAAATAAACCGTTTTATTGTAATTTGTCTTTTTAAATTATTTTGAGTCGATATAAAATTTGTAAAAGATTACTTTTACAAATTTACAGGAAAAAAAAATTACAGGATTTATTTAGACAAACATTATTCTGAGTGAATTATAAGATCACACTTGTCTGAATTTAAAACAGCATTCAGTATTCTGCATTCTTTAATCTATTAATTAGTGAATATACATTCTCTATGACAGAAAAACTCTAGCTGTTTTTTTTTTCTTTTATGCAGTTTTTATGGTATTTCATATGAATTATTACTGAGAAGGAAATTAAATAGTTATTTCTGAGAACAGAATATTGTAATATTATATAACTCTAGCTGAAAAAGAAATACAATATTGATATTCATGCATTACTAATGCATGAATATCAATATTGTATTTCTTTTTTACCTGCATTATCATTTATTTTAGAATATATAATTCTCACATTATTATAATTAATGCTAGCATAATGTAATTAAAACATTAAATTCCAAATTTTATGATTTTTACAGCAACTATATTAGGCAAAGTGTTTGTTATAATTTGTGCTGCATTTGGTTTCTTGTTTGTTTATTTGGTCACCAGCTGAAGAAAACAGGTAATTTGATAAAATATTTCTATTGAAACACTGCTACATTAATAGAATACAGTTAAATTCAGTATTAATTCCTTAAATTATTCAATCTTCGTATATTGGGTCATTGCAAGTAAAAAAAAGTTTTTAAAATTTAAACTTTCCGGCCTTGTAGTTCAACTTTTTTCTATGTGAATAGTGCTGTAGGTTTGCAATTGGGAGAGCACACATATAATATGTGAATTTAAAAATGTAATGTCATTTATATTGTGAGTTCCATGTGTTTAAGAGTACTTTTTCTGGCGGCATGTAAAAAGAAATCAAATAATTTTCTTTTTCAAATATAAGCAGGGACATAATGCAGCTGAAGCAATCCAAAATACCAAATAAAACTTCTGGTGAAGGTTTTGTGAGTGAGCAGGCAACCAGGCATTGGTTAAAAAAATTTCATTCCTGGAATACAAATCTCAAAAATCAAAATTGAAGAACGTTATCAAATCAGAACATCATCTGACTGACTGGGAATTCGTGGAAAGGTTGAACATACTGGACATTATTCAGTCATTTCTCAACATCTAAAAATGTTAATTTTAGATCGGTGAAATAGGCGAATTTCTTCCTACAACTTCGGTTGTTGTTCGGAATACAGTTAAGGTTTTAACAAAGTTCGAGCGAATACATAATTAACGAAAAATAATTGAAATAAAGTAATTAAACAAAAATTATTACAAATATCGTAAATAACAGTTCACAAATGCATATATAGAGATATTTTTTGGAGGGGGAAATGGTCTTCACAATTTGAAATCGATCGAACAGTAAAATGCTCGTATAACGCGCGCCATCTATCGTAGGATAAATGTACTATGCCAGAAACCTTCGCGGGAGTATATTAAACAACTTCCCAAAGTTTCATGGCAATCGTATAAACGGTGTGGTAATGCATGGACAGACACGCATACATTCATTTTTATATATATAGATATGGAAATATAGATTTAAACTTAATGATTTTCTAGAAAAATATGAACATATGACGTGATCTGCGTTATTTTCGGGTTTTTATAAATATTAAAATCGACTTAAATTTGTAGGATATATTATATAGGTTTATATATATGTTTTTTAATTATTAATATAGATAATAATTTGTATTTCTAATTTGTATTTATACAGGAAGTATTTGGAGTTATTGGGATCTATTTTCATACGTATGTTAACAATTTCCTCGTTAAGACAATTGCTTTAGGAATTTATATGCAATTTTTTTTTTAAATTAACTAAAATCTGATTGTTTTCTTGATAAAGAACAAAATCCTTAGATTTTGCTTATACATGTTCTGTTACTAATTTTCGTGTCTTGTTCTTTCGGATTAGAAAATTCATGTGTTTACATAAACTTTATTGAAGTTATTGGCGTTATTAAACATTTTGATAGTAGTAATACGTGGAAAAGTAAAGCATGAAAGACTAATCACTATAGCATGGACAATTACTATAATGTAGGAGTGCTTGAATTTGGAGAACTAGAGACGAAAGTGTGGATCGATCGCAGCAATTGTCAGAAGTGCGGTATTCCCCATTTTTATATATTTTTTTTAAATCCTTTATAATTTTAATTACTTAATTGCTCCTTCCTTTCTTTCATGGCATGTTGTGAAATTTCATGATAGTTGGATAATAAACTGTTTTATTGTAATTTGTCTTTTTAAATTATTTTGAGTCGATATAAAATTTGTAAAAGATTACTTTTACAAATTTACAGGAAAAAAAAATTACAGGATTTATTTAGACAAACATTATTCTGAGTGAATTATAAGATCACACTTGTCTGAATTTAAAACAGCNAAAGACTAATCACTATAGCATGGACAATTACTATAATGTAGGAGTGCTTGAATTTGGAGAACTAGAGACGAAAGTGTGGATCGATCGAATTCCGTTTTGCTTGTAGACTGATCGCTTCCAATAATATCTAAATCAGCATTCAGGTCTTAATTAAACTTCAGCTTTTGTTCTTGAGTGGGTTGATCTAGTTGACCTGGATTTACTAAATGACATCTTGTTAAGTCTTTTTAGAAGGAACGTCCTGATATTACAAAAGTATTGAGATCAACTAGTCTCGGTATCGAGTATCAAACTTGAATATCTTGCTAATTGTCGTTGTTCACCCTGGCCCGATTTTGAAACGTTTGTATAATTGAAACATTGAATTTTAACGTAAATAACATGCTTTCTTTCGTTAGTTATTATTAACAAATTATTAAAAAAGATTTCTGATATAAATTAAATGTTATGAATACTGCATCGGTTGACTTGAGATTTTAATATACAGTAGACTCCCCTATAACGCTTAGATACGTTCCACGTTATTCGAATTTTACGTTGTAGGAATCATTAAATACATGAGCTAATCGCAGCCCGACACGTGTGAAGTTTACGGACTAAATTCACTTGCCCAGATATAGAAAACATGAATTCGTCAATTACTTCGCAAATAATAAACACAAAGTTCAAAGTTATATGTCTCCGGAATCTCATAAAATTCTCTTTTGAAAATAATCATTGATACATTAGAATCGAAATTAAATATTACATACAATTAGGTTGAACTATTAAGTTGTTTGTCCGGTGTGGGTCTAACCACACCGGACAGAGAAAGTTATGACGGATTTAAATAAAAAATTGCAAAGTCAGAGAGATATAGAGATTTATATGTTAAGAAATTCGCTCAGAGCCATACAAATATATTAATTTGGTACAAGTAGCATATTGAAATATATGTATAGCTCTAGGATACTATATTTGAGAGACTGTCTACTTTTTGGGCAACTTTAAAAATATTGATAATTTGGGTTACGTTTCGAAGAATTCTGCTCTACTTTTTGTGAGAAACCATCTGGAAACCTGTGAGGTTTACACTGTCTCTATGGGTTATATAATTATAATTTTTTTTTAAAGTATTATTGTTTTGTGGCTTACGGTTTTATTTAGTAATAGCATTTATGGCACTGAAGAGGAGTGGTCACCCGAATTGCATTTTCTGAAAAATAATAAAAAATTTTAGTAAAAATGTTTGTCAACGTTTAATTTATCTACATTCTCTAATTTATCTACATTTATATCTAATTTATGTACATTCAAACACCGCAGACGGATAGAAGAATGAATACTGTAGAATATAACTTTTTATACAATACAGTTGATATAAGTCACTTTCTTATTTACTCATAACATTGCATAATATATATCAATATAAATAATATAATGAACGAAAAAACTGATTATGTCTGTAAGTATAGGGGAGATCGGGGCAAGATCGGCATGTTAAGCTTTACTTAAATTTTGTGTAATAAATACTGCTGTAAACTGAAAAAAAAGCTTTGCATATTGTCTATTGGAATGTTACCTTACTATAGAACTGGTTAAAATCAGTTTGGAAATAAAAATAATTAAAATAATTACAACTTTACAAGAAGAGAGAAATTGACGAAGTTGCCCCGGGTATAGGGGCAAGATCGGCAACTTCTCTCTTTTTGTAAAGTTGTAATTATTTTAATTATTTTTATTAAAGTTGCCCCTGGTATAGGGGCAACAGTAATGGGGCAAGATAGGCACGTATATAAAATTATGTTATTAACAATGTATAAGTTGGAATTCACTATTAAAACAAAGAAATACAAATCCAACACCCATTTAATATTATTACAACGAAATGCAAGTTCAAAGACATATATACATGAATAACAAATGCAAACATGTTTTCATTTATCATCTGTTTGATTTTTATCCTTTGCTTCTAATGTGGCTTTATGTTGCCGATCTTACCCCGCTAGTCATGATTTCGAAACATTAAGTACAACCCTGAGAACAGAATGCCAAGCCACGATCTGGCCACGTGAATAAGTTGAAGTTACATCCTTCTAACAGGAAAAGTAACTTTCGTTATCATGGAATTATAACAAAACCTGCCAATTCAATATAAATGGAAAAAAAATATTATATGGAATTGAACGAAAATGAAAATTTGCTTGATAATTCAACTACGCTTGTTGGAGAACAATAAAAACACTACACTCAACAAGCCACTAATAAAACTCAACTGCCTAACCTATAACCAAAGTCTCCTTTTAATTTGTTTTTAAAAAAAAGCGCTTGACAAACTTTCCCCGCTTGCCGAAGTTGCCCCGATCTCCCCTATATCCTTTTTTCATTATCTATATCAATAAACAAGATGTTTTCTGAAAAGCTTCGAAGTTTATTCTTAATTCTGATACACTACTGTTTTTGTGTATAGTTTAAAACTTCTAGAAACACTAGAAATGTCCTTCGACACAATTTACATTCGAACTGCACTTTTGTGTCTCACAGCTGGTGTGGTGTTTACTTCTCTGCAAAGCCCCCATCCGCCGCTTTCACTGGTGCTCCTCTCTCCATGTCCAGCACGAAATCTTTCTCTAAAAATGTGATCGTTGAAAGGGTAAAATCCGGTCGCCTTAAATCCATTGACGGCGATGGACGTAATTAATGTCTTATGGAATGCGTTTCCCATAAGTTCATCTGTTTGAAACTGAATGATCATTCTATCCTCATTCTATCCTTATTCTTATCCTCCATCGCACAACTTCCTGCTTATCAAACCAGCGATATCGCATTCGCCTATCAGGAGTATGTTCAGAATAACGCCCCTAGGCGTTATTAGGAAAAACGCAATATGCGGAGTTCAGAACGACTGTTCCATCGTTTTTGAGGCTTAATGCTGACAGTTTGCTTGTGAATATATGCCATTGTAATAAGTCGTCAGATGCAGCTGCGTTTCTTCCTTTCTCATATCAGACGATGGGTTCAAAATAGACAATAAAATGGTATACGTTACTTTTTGTGAGAATCAAACTTGAATATCTTGCTAATTGTCGTTGTTCACCCTGGCCCGATTTTGAAACGTTTGTATAATTGAAACATTGAATTTTAACGTAAATAACGTGCTTTCTTTCGTTAGTTATTATTAACAAATTATTAAAAAAGATTTCTGATATAAATTAAATGTTATGAATACTGCATCGGTTGACTTGAGATTTTAATATACAGTAGACTCCCCTATAACGCAATATGCGGAGTTCAGAACGACCGTTCCATCGTTTTTGAGGCTTGTTCGAGATTCCGAGAACGACGATATCGACAATCGCGAAAAATAGACATTATTAAATCTGCTAACGTTGCGAAAGAGGTTAAATCAATTTCTAAACAGAGCTTTTGCTTTGGCGCTGGCGACAGCGTATCGGAAGAAATTATTCGCGAGAAAGCTAAAAGGATACACGCTGATCTCGTGAAAAATCAAGCAGGAACTAGCCAGGAAAGCGAGGTGTTTAAAGCCAGCCATTTTTTTTATACGTGAGAACGGATTAGTCATTTTTACATTACTTCTTATGGAAAAGGCTGGTTCGGTATACGTCCAAACACCAGGAACGGATTAAGGTTAAGGATAACGGTTTTCGCTGTTTTTTAACACGTCATGATGTTTAATCACAATATGCGTTTAAAAAATATGTATCGCTATTTTTGGTATTGTTATGGTAACGACAATATCCGTCACATCTGAAGGCATACTCATAACCTTTCCCCGATCTCGTGCTAACAGTATAGCATTCGCAGCACAAGGCGGTATTAGGTACAGAACGAGTATAATAAAGTGTTCGATGTAATAGCGTTTTTTAATTTGCTCTCATTCCAATTTTTTATATAAATTCAAACACAAAACTATTTTTTTTTACAATGATTGTCATAGCAACCGACAAATCGTTCAATCAGGAATATTTCCGACAGATACAGCTACCGTAGTACTCTACTCCACGAGAACATTTTATGTATTTTAAGAAAAATTATGCAAAGAAATTCGCTCAGAGCCATACAAATATATTAATTTGGTACAAGTAGCATATTGAAATATATGTATAGCTCTAGGATACTATATTTGAGAGACTGTCTACTTTTTGGGCAACTTTAAAAATATTGATAATTTGGGTTACGTTTCGAAGAATTCTGCTCTACTTTTTGTGAGAAACCATCTGGAAACCTGTGAGGTTTACACTGTCTCTATGGGTTATATAATTATAATTTTTTTTTAAAGTATTATTGTTTTGTGGCTTACGGTTTTATTTAGTAATAGCATTTATGGCACTGAAGAGGAGTGGTCACCCGAATTGCNGTTTATAACTTTGTTAAATTTCTTCTGATTTTAATTTGTAAGTAACATTTTATTACTTTTATTAATCACGAATCGCAAAAAGGCAACAGAAAAATAAAATGGAACTGAAAAAAGAGATTGTTGAGAAATACGAAGGTGGCACGCGTGTTCGAGATTCCGAGAACGACGATATCGACAATCGCGAAAAATAGACATTATTAAATCTGCTAACGTTGCGAAAGAGGTTAAATCAATTTCTAAACAGAGCTTTTGCTTTGGCGCTGGCGACAGCGTATCGGAAGAAATTATTCGCGAGAAAGCTAAAAGGATACACGCTGATCTCGTGAAAAATCAAGCAGGAACTAGCCAGGAAAGCGAGGTGTTTAAAGCCAGCCATTTTTTTTTATACGTGAGAACGGATTAGTCATTTTTACATTACTTCTTATAGAAAAGGCTGGTTCGGTATACGTCCAAACACCAGGAACGGATTAAGGTTAAGGATAACGGTTTTCGCTGTTTTTTAACACGTCATGATGTTTAATCACAATATGCGTTTAAAAAATATGTATCGCTATTTTTGGTATTGTTATGGTAACGACAATATCCGTCACATCTGAAGGCATACTCATAACCTTTCCCCGATCTCGTGCTAACAGTATAGCATTCGCAGCACAAGGCGGTATTAGGTACAGAACGAGTATAATAAAGTGTTCGATGTAATAGCGTTTTTTAATTTGCTCTCATTCCAATTTTTTATATAAATTCAAACACAAAACTATTTTTTTTTACAATGATTGTCATAGCAACCGACAAATCGTTCAATCAGGAATATTTCCGACAGATACAGCTACCGTAGTACTCTACTCCACGAGAACATTTTATGTATTTTAAGAAAAATTATGCATTATTTCTATAAAGTACAATTTTAGTTTTAATTAATTCTGTATGGTAATATAAAAATATTAATTAAGATTATATTCAGTAGTTTATAAATAATTTTTCAATAATAAATAATAATATAATTACTTGAATAGGAAATGGACTAATTACGGCGTTTAATTTTGATAGTTCCGCTGGTCTACCAACAACGAATCTCACAGCTTCTGCAGAGATAATGGGAGAAAAATCCATGTATTCATAAGTACGAATTGTCTGAACTCTTGGCACCTCAATGTCAAGTGTCTAAACGACAAGATAAAAAAGATAGTATCATTTTATTTTACATTTTTAATACTATTCTTTAATAAAGAATATACCATACCTTATTTCTGAACAGATGTTCAATATCTTCATCTGCCAATTTAATTTCATAGCTGTAATGAAAATATTTATTATCTAAAATATAATTATTTTCATAAATTGGTATTTTATTCGTTTATAATAAATATTTTATTTTTTAAAAATTTATATGGAATATCTTACTTGAATCCGAGATATTCTGCAAGAACAAGAACAATTCTTGACACACTACCTTCATTTACAAACTTCTGTTTAGTTTCATCTAAATCAGGGGTGGCCAACACGAGGCCCGCGGGCCGCATGCGGCCCGCCGGGAGTCATGTTGCGGCCCACGGAGCTAGTTCAAATGAACGTAAATGTTAACTTTATTGTACATATCATCAAAAGAACATTACCTCATGAGTTATTCGTATCATGTATTTTTAAATTATAGCTAAGAGAAGTTTGAAATATCTCTCATTTTTGGAAAAATTCATAGATTTTTAGCTATTTCAAATATCCCGCTATTTGACATTCAAGATTACTTAGTTTTTTGTCCGACGCTAAGCGTTGATAAAATTTAATATGAGACTTCAACTTCCGCTATATATGTTCTGTGGTCTTCGGCGTTATCGGGAAGCTCGCAATGCTGTCGGGCTTATACTCATAACTACTTTCAGTCCAGCTTGACAAAGTTCCGTGTTATTCTGTAGTTTCGTTTTATTATCAGCAATGCATCTGGAGAGATTTTGCAATCGACGTTAAAATACATATTTAACATATTTATAATTACAGTTCAAACTACTGTAACCAAGTAGCCCGTCTACCATATCGATTCTATAAGTAAGTAAACCCTGAAACGTTGGATAAATTCCATCAAGTTGGTTTGGAAGAGTTCTATGAAACGTATTTGGACAAGGATAAATAGCTTGCGTTTTACAAACATGCTCTGTCGATGGTTTCGCTATGTGGAAACACTTATGCATGTGAACAGTTTTTTAGTTGCATGAAGTACATCAAATCACAAGTGAGATCGAATTACTGATGTTCATTTGGAAAACTATTTGCGTGTAGCAACATCAGTGGCGATCAATTTTGATGCACTTAGTTCTGTAAAACAAAGTCAGATGTCTCACTTTTAAATATTTTTAAATTGTCTAATAAATATGTTTGATTCTCGGTTATGTTTTATTTTCTTCAAAAAAATAAATATACCTATTTTTTGTGTCTTTTTACATTAAACCAGGCAAGTGTTTGACCACAATCTCACCTACTGGGAAGCGACGATATGGTTGAAGCTGTAGCACGCTTGCTTGTTTACTTTAATTAAAACAAAAAAAAAAAGGTGCGTGGCCCGGCAGGAAACATTATTTCTGAAATTTGGCCCGCCTTCTGAAAAGGTTGGTCACCCCTGCTCTAGATGAACAACTCCAGGAAACTTTTGAATAAGACAAAAAGTTCTATCATGAAATTGATATATAATGAGTCTTTTTACAATAATATTTTTCACGATTTTCCCACTGGTATATTAGTAAAAACGCTTATAATATTTATATATTAATTTTAATAATGTGCATCAAAAATGCAGTACTTTTAAAACTAAATAATACATTTATACTGTATTTTTTATATTAATTCTATTATTACAACTACAAAATCAGAATTTAAATAATATGTTGTTACCAGAAAAGGACGAATGGTAAGAGTTATGCTCTTTAGCGAATTCTTCATTCTTTAAAAAAAATAATTTCTATTAATTTTTATAAACATTTATTAGAATAAACTGTGTTTTAACAAAACTATATTAATTGTAATAATAACTAATATACTTAAAATGAATTTATAAACAGAAAAAATTGAATAATTTCTTTTTCATAATTTACTTCGAAAGGAATATAAAAATGAAATGTATAATATTGGTATTTTAGAATTTCAAATAAATCAAATTTCAAATTCTTCTACTTACCGAATTCATTGGATATTTCATCTAAATTTATAATCAGCATTTTTTATCTGAAAATATGAAGTGCTTTCTACAAAGTCGAATTAAGCAGCAGCGAGTTGCTCAACTTTCCTGGCAGCATTTAAAATCTTGATGGCGCCATTTTTAACATATTTTATTTAAAAACTTTTTATATTTTTAACTATTATAAAAGGCGAAAAGCTTAATTTTGAGGGTAAGAATGAGTTTTATAGAAAAAAAAATATTGTAAGTGCTAATAACGAGTGAAATCTTCATTAGGTCTGACCCAATTCGAGATGAATTTATTACTTAAACTTCTAGGCTTACAGGAAGGCGGCGCTGAACGTCTGAAACGTCAGACGTTCAGCGCCGCCTTCCTGTAAGCCTAGAAGTTTAACAATGGAGTTTGGAACGTCAGTGGAAAGATGCTCGACGTTCCAAACGCAATTGTTAAACTTCTAGGTGGCGCTGGACGTCCAACGTTCACGTTTTCGAGATGAAAACGTCGGCCGCAACCTCTCTAATATTTCTGTTTATACAAACTTATATATCAATAAACTCTATTAAGTAGAAATATATATCAATACAATAATTAATATCTTTTTCTGTTTACAAATAAAATTGTATTTCTTTATGTTTCCTTATCTCAAACATTTTTCATTTTTTATGAACAGCGAGGTTGAGGCCAAGGTTTTAAACGCGAAAACGTGTACGTAGGACGTTCAGCGCCGCTTTCCTGTAAGCCTAGAAGTTTGACAATGGTGTTTGGAATGTCGAGCATGATTCCACTGACTATACAAACACCATTGTCAACTTCTAAGCTTACAGGAAAGCGGTGCTGAGCGTTTGACGTACATGTTTTCGCGTTTAAAACTTCGGCCTCAACCTCGCTAATAATATTATTAGCGAGGTTGTTATTGTTATATTGTTATTTAATTAACTGTCAACCTAATAGACATTCCCTATCTATTCGATTCATACATTGATATATTTTACAAACCAGTTAAAGATTAATTCCATCTCAATTTGATGTTTAATATTTTAGAAAATTTTATTAATTAGAAAATTAACTTTTAGTACACATTATATTTTATTTTATATTTTCCATGTCAAATTATTATTGACCATAAAATCACTATTAGAGTTTTCTAATCTACAGTAGATAGAAAGTAAAAATTCACATTAATTTAAATTTCAATCAACGGAAAACTTTACACTGCATATCATGATGTAAAATATAATATAACTAGCAGATGAGCCCGGCGTTGCTGGGCAAAAAATAACAACGGCAAAGATTAAGATTATTAGATTATTCTGTACTTTTAACCATTCCACTATATTATATTATAGTAGTTGATTTACAAATTTTATCTTACATAAGAGTTTGTCACACCTAGTGCCGAATCTAACACATTTTAAAATTTTTTGAAATTGTGTACAGTAGAGGAATAGACTTTTTAAAACGTGTTAGATTGATCATTCGGTGTGATAAACTCTTACGTAAGATAACCTTTATTTATATAGCGATCTTACTCGTTTTTATCAGGTGCAAGAATTAGGATCTCTCCTCTGAGGCTAATTAGAAAATTAAAAGATGGGTCTAAAAATATGTTCGCTTTCCCGCAAAAACGCAAAAAACCGCATCTAAAATACTAAAATAGTAGAGTAGAAGCCGAGTTCTTCACGGCAATCCTTAAACCTTCTCACTCTCTCCCGTGGGGGAAATTTTCAAAAAAAAATTTTTAGTGTGCATTTTCATGACGTACCAAAACTGTGTACCAAATTTAAACTTTCAACTTCTAACCATTTGGGCTCTGCGCTCATTATTATTATTATTATCAACCCATCTCGATTATATTATTGGATTAGGGTCAAATTTATGGGGAATTTTTAACGTTACTCGAATAAAATGATTAATTTTAAATCCTAAAATTTAAAAAACTTCTTTGGAACATTATATTTCGAATTTTTCGAATTTGGAACCTATTCAAATATTCGTTCGACTTCGTTTATTTTGGATTTATTGTTTTTGGGTTACTCAAAAGGTGGAAATGATTAAAACATTTATTAATTGCCAAAATGTATACTATATGTGCCACTATTTATTTTCCTTCTTTATGATTTACACTTTATACTGACTAAAACTAACTCCTTCCTCCTCTTCCCTTGGGGGTGGAATTTCTAAAAATCCCTTTATAGTGTGCATTCTCATGACATACCTTACTAAAACGCAATGAAATGCGCAAAAAATGCATCTAAAATAGTACAGTAGAACCAGTTCTTCATGTTAAAACTTAACCTTTCTCTCTCCCCCAGGGGAGAATTTCGAAAAACCCCTTCTTAGTGTACGTTCTCATAACGTACCCTAATTGTGTACCAAATTTCAACTTTTCACTCCTAACCGTTTGCGCTTATTATTATTATTATCATTATCAACCCATCTCGATTATATATATAGATACATATTTATATAATAACATACTATTTACTATTTACTAATGTGAAATATGTAGCAGGATAGCAGAGTCAGCTTTTCACTCTGGAAGCCCGGGTTCTGAATCTCGACGAGAATCTTTCAATAATGTATTGTATTTATCCTCCAGATAATCGGAAATGATTCAATACATTGTTTGCACGGTGAGCGTTACTTTTATTCATATACGTTATATTTCGATTACAAAAAAATTAATAAATAGGATACAAACGTTATATGCCTGTCTATTGTATATTTAAAAAGTCTTATTGATATTATAAGATTAATTCAGGCCGCATCCCGCAGTGGTACAGTTTATACAGTCAGTCAGTCAAATAATGTTTATTGTCTGACACTGCAGGGCACAGTCAGCCAGAAATACAGAAAAATACATAGCAGATACATGCTGTTAGTCATACAAGGAATACAATATATAATGGCAAAGAAAACAGAAGATATAATAAGATAAAATAAAATAAATGAATAAAATAAATAAAATAAATGAATTAAAATAAAATAAGAAAATTAGAAGGAAATAAGAAAAAAAGAATGAAAATAAAAGTAAACTAAAACTATTGTAACAATGTTGTACATCGAAGTTTACATGCTGTTATAGCAGAGCAAAAAAAATCAGGCTTTACTGGCCAGTCTATAGTGTTCATATTGGCGTGTTGCATGCACTGATACCTGTTGTCATCCAGTATAAGTTTTATAAGTTGCAAGATACAGTTCCGCACCCCACAGAGCTGACAGAAGTCAGAATAAGAGTAGTGAAACCTTTACAGGTAAACACGAAAGCGCTCGTGTTCTGTCAAAAATTGGGCTAAATCGTGTGGGTTGAATCCATTTGCTGTGAACGCGTTCTTTGACCTTTGGGATAAAATTTATTGTTATATTCTGTTGTGGGATCTCGTCCCAATCCAGCTGCCAGGCCCTAGATAGGGTATTTAAGTCTTGATTTAGGAATGAGATTGTAGGCAGGGGGAGTATTAGGATTTCCTGTCAGATAGTCAGCCCGTTCATTATCCGGAATGCCGCTGTGTCCTTTGATCTAATTGATAGCATACTTGTTAAAAGACGTAGAAGCTGCAGCGAAGATGTCGTTCGTAACAGGGCGAATATTATCCTTCTTCCCCAAGCAGCAACAGTGGCACACTGTCTGTGAAGATGTTTATCAGTTTGTTTACAAAGTTAGTGTTGCACCAGTTGATTGCCATCAATACATACAGCCAATCTTCGACTCATGCCAAATGTTGCCTGTTACTTGAAAGTTTAAAATATTGATAATTAGCCCTACTTCGCACGTGATCCACCGTGGAAGGTTTATGCAAACTGATGTTCGATCTGCCACGGGTTCATTTTGTAGTTCTAATTTTAAAATCTTCAAATAATTTTATTTTATTTTTTCTTGTTATTGATATATTAAAGCTAATAAAATAAAAGACAAAACTGTCCAAAAAGGATCACCATTTATTACTTGTGTTCCAAGACTAAAACATTTTCGGCGACTGACCTTCCTTTTTAGGCTACTTGTCGCCGTAAAGTTCACAAAAAGTCCTCTTAAAAACACAAAACATCCAATCCATATGTAGAAATTTCTTCTGTAAAACTTTTACAGAAGAAATTTCTACATATATCGTCACCAGGGGGCAACTTCTCTAAAATCTACATTTTCCAGCGCTACATTTTAGTAGATAAAAAGAAGAAGAATACCCCAGAAGAAGGTATGATGGAAGCAAGACAACTGCATGTCACCAGTTCCTTTTTCAGAAATTTTATAAAATTTTAATTGGATGTTTTGTGTTTTTAAAAGGACTTTTTGTGAACTTTACGGCGACAAGTAGCCTAAAAAGGAAGGTCAGTCGCCGAAAATGTTTTAGTCTTGGAACACAAGTAATAAATGGTGATCCTTTTTGGACAGTTTTGTCTTTTATTTTATTAAAAATAATTCTCCATCGGACGAACTTTTACAGAAGA
>NW_019385798.1:153312-176868 GCF_000671375.1 Centruroides sculpturatus
CGAGTAAATTTGTGAATAGTATAATTAAAATATAAATAATATATATTATTATGTGTCATTTTTTTAAACAATATATTATTTTAAAATGATTAATTAGTTACTCTTACAGAAATTTTTATAACATAATTCCAAACAATGATTATTTCGGAAATATTTAATATACAAATGCGTCAACTTGTACTAACATTATTCGTATATATATTGATATATTTAGAATATCAAGAAATAAAATTACTAATATAATGGAGAATAAATATGAAAGATATTTTATGTTTTAAAATAGTTTACATTCAATCTACCTACTAAATGGTAAAATCTTACAGTCTAAATATATAAATTCAGTTTTACGAAATAAAAATTATAAAATTAAGTTCTTATTTTTAAATTTAAATTAATCTTTTACAGAAAGAATTTAAGAATATCCATACCTCAATTATCTAAGCACAGTGGGACTACTTCTTTATAGTACGATTGCAACCATTAATCTACTCAGTATATTAAAATTGTTATGGATCCGAGAAATTAATATTAAAAATATTAATTAGAAGGAAAGCGAAAAACTTGTTTACGAAAAAAATAAATTATACGCTTTATGCATAAATTCTACCAGATCGATAATGAAAGATCTATACTTCAATACATTTTCAAAACAATAATTTAATATAACTTCGTAATGAAAAATTATAAAAACATGAATTTTCTACTACACTATATTATATACATTAGAAAAAAATTGTTGAAATCGAAAAACATCTCCTACTGGAGCTGGAACTGAAATATTTCTTTATGTGATATCTTTGAGATCGGAAACTCACTGTTTTATGTTTTCCGCAGTAATCAAATATAATATAGTTCTACTAGTAATCATTAAACAATTACAGTCAATTCAGAAAGTTTATAAAAATTTACTTTATCAGAATGTGTCAACTTTAAAAAATAATAACAAATGAAATAAGAAATATTGAAAAAATCTATATAAGGAAATATTTAGCCTTCTCTTTTAGGCTATATTTTTATCTGAAAACATTAATTTTTAAATAAACTGTTAAAGATTAATTACTTTTTCGTTAAGCTAATGATGTTAAAAGAATTTAAAATATTTGAAATCGTGTTCAAAAAGTACAGATTAATATGAAATAAAATAATAAACATTGTCCAATGATAAGTAATAGAGTTTGTAATTTATTGCAATTATGTGGAGTACATCGTAGATAGTGTTGTATTAATTATAATGCAACATTGTCACAAAAGCGAAGTAAACACCAATAGGAAGAACACCAATTAAGCCAGACTTAAAGAGCCAAACTTATTGATTTACATGAAGAAAATATTAAGTAAAGAGAAATAGCCAGGACAGTGAATTGTTCCCAGTTGAAAATGCAAAAAATAATTCAAAAATTTAATGAAACTGAAAGTTAAAATGTTGAAAAACGATCTGATCTTAAAACATTTATTTCAGAAAGAAGTGAAATCAGAACTTAGTAAAATTGTAAAACAAAATATACGTGCAAACTTGAAACATATATCATTTGAAATCTGTAATTGGAAAATCAATTTTAAGAACAACGATTTACAATTATTTGAAGGAGATAAGTTGTAATGCAGCCAAACTAGAATAGAAACCTCTTATGACAAAATTTCAAAAAAAAAACAATTAACTTGTATACAAAAAAATATGTTTTTACACCTGAAAAATGGCAAAAATTTTTTTTATTAATTTAAATTCTAGAGAAAAGATTTGGCGCTTAAAACCAACAATCCGAATTGTTTACAACTCATTAAATTTCTAACTAAATTATGGTATAGGAGTTCACTTGATTGTAATGGACTTGATTGTAAAATTGTGATTTCTTAACGAGACAATAAATGGTGATATTTTAGAAAATTTTCTCATTCAAAAATAAAAGAACGTTTTCAAGATGATGATATAATCTTTCAACAGGGTGAAGATAAAGCTCATACATGCAAAAAGTCAAAGAGTGGTATACAATAAAAAATAAATAAAGCACTTCAATTAGCCTGGAAACACACTAGCCTTATCTCCTCCGATTGAAAACATTTGGTCAACTTATAAAAATTACTACAAGAATCTATCCAAATCAATAAACAAGAATTAGAAAAAAAATACACTAAATTTTGGTTTCTTGAAATAACTCTTTATCAATGTCAATCACTTATTATGTACGCCAAAATAAGTCTAATAATAATAAAATTTATAAATAAACAAAAAGGAGAGTTAACCAACTATTAGTATATAATATTCTATACGCATTTTGTCTTACGATAAATTTCACTGTAATATAAAAGTTATAAGAAGAAGTTTTAGTAGTTTTATTTCATACTGTTTCAATTATTAACATGAAACTTTATTTTTAAGTTTTTGGGCTAATTCCAGGAGAAAAATAAGTGTTGACAAGACATAACCTATGAAAAGAAACACGAAAGCTCCAATTAAATTTTTAATTGAAAGTGGTTGAAATGCAGAATCATCTTTCTTCATGAATAGTTTCTCATTTCTAACTAAATTCAATTGGATTGTATGCGCATGTTCATCAAGACCTGCTTCTATTATTCTGCGATTTCTGTAAAATATTAAATTTTATATCACAAAATTAAATAATAAAAGAAGTAATAAAAATTCAAAATTAAAACCTTAGACTTTTATATATTTTACGTACACAATATTTATTTCCTTCTTATATGAAAACCCTTTAATCATGCCATATACTTCGTATTTAATATAAAGACTATCCTTTGACATCAGATAGTCATCTGCTCCTAATGCACTTACATACAACAATCCATCCAACTCATACTCGATAAAAGCATGTTTAGGTTTCATAAGATGTTCATATACATCATTTTTTGATCTCAACTTTAGCACTTTACCTTCTGTTCTTAATTTCCTAAGCGCCAATACTAAAGGCGTCTCTTGTGTTGCAAGCTGTAAAAATTAACATTTATATTTTACATATATTATTCACTTATAATAATATGAGAACAAAATTAATCACAACTCCTTTTCAAAAGTTTAGAAACTTTGTCATTAAAATTAGAGTATTGATATTAACACGAGAACTACTATTTACACATACAGAAATGTAACTTTCTATTCATTTCCTTGATTAAACAAATAAATAAGTTAGAAAATGCATATATTTAAATTTTTGTCAAAATAATGTATTGATTTATTTAATCGCTTTTGTTCAAAATATTAAACTTGTTTCTTTGTTAGCTGCTTAGATTTGCCCATAATAAAGTATGAACCACACTAGCAAGTGTTCAATACAAAATTACTAAACAAAATACGAAAAGTAATATGTATATTATTAAGTTTCTAAATTTTTGACACAAGTGTGGTTTATGTAATAAATATTTTTGTGATTAAAATAAATGTTCTGAGTTAAAACATTTAATGCATTTTTCTAACTTATTTATTTGATTAATCAAGGAAATTAATGGTATGTTACATTTCTGCATGTGTAAACAGTATTTCGCATGGAAATATCAATACTATACTTTTAATGACAAAGTTTCTAAACTTTTAAAAAGGAGTTATAGAATGTTAAATCTTACCTTAAAATGCTCAGCTAGATCCATATTATATAAATAAGACGCTGTATAATGTCCATTTTTTATTTCTTTTATCAATTCAGGAAACGTTTCAGGCACATATTCATAACCCGAGAAAGCAAGAAAAGACATAAGACTGCCACTGTAACTGGATACTACAATAAATATTGCGATTAACCAACCGAAAACTGCATTATTCTGCATTATTCTGCATTATTCTGCAGTATCCACTAACTTCAAATAATGAGCTGCCTACAACAAACGAAGGTAAATAGATTTCTATTGTAATATAAATACGAGCATTTATTAAAATATCATTTAAAATACATAATATAAATCTGTTGAGTACCTTTATTCGAAAATGATCCAAAAATCGCCCAGAATATATCATATAGTTTAACGTGTTTTATCTTGTTTCTCTTTGAATTCCAATTTAAGATCAAGTAGAAACATAATCCAGTAAGAATGAATGCGATCACCAGGGCTATCCACATCTTTGTATAAAAAATGCTATTCTCTTATTACTAATTAATTTGATATAAAAGATATTGTTTATTAAAATTAAAACATGACAATAGAAATTACTAGAAAGAGTAGTAATATTTAACATAAATCAAATACTAGAAACTTTACATTACATTTTTTTCATAATTTATATTTATTGTGAAATATATATTAAATATTTTATTGCAAATATTAAAATATATTATAACTAGCAGGTAGGCCCGTACAAAAGTAACGATAACTAAGATTAAGATTATTACGTTACAGTCAACCTTACCCGTTTTCACAGAATGCAAGAATTGGGTCCCCTTGTTTCCAGACTAATTAGAGAATTTTTAGATGGGTCTAAAAATATGTTCGATTTCCCGCAATAACGAAAAAAACTGCATCTGCGTATTGCACGTCGCTTTCTCTTAACAATTCCATTGTTACCTAACACTTCCATTGTTGACACTTTTATTGTTACTTAACACTTCCATTGTTGATGGAAGTATTAAGCCTTAATCCTGTCTTTTTCCCCCGTGGGGAGGAATTTCGAAAAATCCCTTCTTAGTGTGCGTTCTCGTGACGTACCCTAACTGTGTACCAAATTTCAACTTTCAAATCCTAACCGTTTGGGCTCTGCGCTTATTATTATGTTGGGTTTAATGGTTATTCAACGATTTCCTAACAATGTGGCATGTATTCAATATAGTGGCCTTCTGTAGTGTGATGTATGTATTTCTATTCAATTCTAATGTTCCCAGGCTTTTATATAGTGTGTGTGGTATCATACCTGTACAGGAGAGAACGACAGGTACAATAAGCACCCTATACATCCTCCACAGATGCCTTATTTCCTGGGCGAGTTCTGTGTACTTGCTAATTTTTTCAGTGAATGTGTTTTGTACATTGCGAGTGTTTGGAATGGCTATGTCTATAATGTATGTGATTTTATTGTGTTTGTCAATGAGTGTGATATCTGGTCTGTCGTGGTAAATTGTTTTATTTGTAATTATGGCTCTGTCGTAGTATAGTTTGTGCGTGTTGTTTCGCAATATTGTCTGTGGAATGTATTTGTAGTATGGTTTGTGAATGTCTACCAATTTGTGTTTCTTAGCAAGCTTTTGGTGTATTATATTTGCTACTTGATTGTGTCTATGTAAGTAATCTGTCTGTGCCAAGAGCTTGCAACCAGAAGTGATGTGTTGTATAGTTTCTGGCATGATGTAACATTTTCTGCATGTGTCATTGTAAGTGTTGTATCTTTGAGTACGTGTTTTCTGTAGTTTTTAGTATTTATGACCTGATCCTGTATGACAATCATAAATCCTTCCGTCTCCCCAAAGAGGCATTCCCGATCTAACCAGCTGTTTGACGCAGTTTTGTCAAGAAAATCCTGGGCCAGGTCATAAGGATGGCTGCCATGGAGTGCCTTTCGAGCCCACAATTGCTTCATGTTGTCTATGCTTTTTATATGTTGTCTCAAGTCTGTATGATGTGAGTGTAAATTTAATGGTGTGTTATTGGAGTCTGCTAGAGTTACTGCTTTATGTAACTGTGATGTTTCTTGTTTCTTGTAGAAAAACTCTCGCAGTGACTGTATTTGTTTGTAGTGAAGGTTAACTGTTTCAATCAGGCCACTTCTGCAATCTATTAATCTTTCTGTGGCGGATTTAGGATGATGTTGTTTATGCTTAGTAAGTGTTGTTCTTGTTTTCCTTTGGAGTTGCTCAAGATCTGTGCGTGTCCAATGTATAACTCCATAAGAGTATGTGAGTACTGGGACGACATATGTGTTTATTGCTTTAACTGTGTGTTTTACATTTAGCTGTGTTTTGAGAATGGCATTTAACCTACTTTGGTATTCTTTAATTAATCTTTGTATATGTTCTGTTAGTTTGGCCTGTTGGAATCCTAAATACTTGTAGAACTCGCCCTCTTCCATGGATTCAATAAAGTTCCCATTTCCAAGTGCAAAATCTTCTTTTTTTCAGGATTCCTTTTTCTATGTGTAGTTTTTTGCATTTGTCTAAGCCAAACTCCATTTGTATGTACTTGGTGTATGAGTGTGTGATTTGTAGGAGTTGATGAAGTTGTTTCTGTGTGGATGCATAAAGTTTTATGTCGTCCATGTACATGATATGTGACAGCGTAAACTGTGTTGTTTTTTCATGTCTGATATTTTAGCCATATTACGTGTTGTTTAACATGTTGGATAATGGGTTCAGGGCTAGGCAGAACCAGAGAGGACTCAAGGAATCTCATTGAAAAATTCCTCGCCTAATAAATATTTGGTTTGTTTGTATGGAAGTGTTACTAATCCTGAGATGTAGTGTTGTTGTCCAGTGCTGCATAGTGTTTTGGAAGAATGCAAAGAGTGATGGAGGTATTTTGTACATGTGTAGAATATATAGCAGCCTACTGTGTGAAACACTGTCGAATGCTTTTCTGTAGTCTATATATGCCATGTGTATGTTTCTGTGTTGTTTGTGTGCTTGCCGTAGAATGATTGAATCTATGAGTAACTGTTCATTGTATCCCCTGTGATTTCTACGGCAACCTTTTTGTTGTTCTGTAAGAATGTCGTGTTCCTCAACATGTTTGTATATTTTGTTTGTGATACATGATGTCAATAATTTGTAGAGTGTTGGAAGACATGTAATTGGTCTGTATTGTGTGGAGTCTGTGGTTTTGTTGTTTTTAGGTTTCATGTAGGTGATGCCCTGAGTAAGAAATTTTGGCATGTCTTGTGGGTTGATGATGATGTGTGTTAGATGTTTAGCTAGTTCCTGGTGCAGTGATGTACCACAAATTGTGAGAATTTGGAGAATGTTTCTCAACACTTTCCAAAATAAGTTTCCAGTAGACATTTAATATAATGAAATTTTGCGGCATTTGAAGAGACTCTGCCTGACATATTTTCTAGTGTCAAGTTAGAGCTTTGTTTCCTTTTGTGTTTATTCTTTTTTCATGTTTCTATTTTACTCTTGCAATGCAAATTTAATCTAATAAACATAAAATATCGTATATAGTTTAAAAACTAAAACTTCATAATCGGTAGTACGAATAAAAGATATTTTATGTAATAGCTGTACAGGAGTTTTATGTCATAAGTGTACCCTTAGAGTTTGAATACTCTGCAAAAATCTTGGAAACATGCGACAAATAAAATTTGCTGTACTAAATTATTTTTGCTCCTGTAGCAAGCTGTTTTTGCTCTTTAAAGGTTTTCGGCAGTCAGTTTGAAAAAGAAATAAAATACTACTTACCGATAGGCCAAAAGGAAATATTATGGCCAACATTTTAGATAATTCGTTGGGTTTAGATGTAAAAAATCTTACTCTCGAAGCATCTATAACATCGCTGTAATCTATTGCTTCGAGTTTATCATAGGTAATTCCTAACGGTAATGCTAGATCCGATTCCTAAAAATATGTTATTGTATAAAAATACTACAAATATTTAAATCAATATTAATTATAAAAATAAATACATTTCTTTGAATAAATCCAATGCGGCCTACCCAACCACCATGTAATTTAAGTCCTCCAAAGCGGTGTTCACTTATCTCCAAGCTAACATTAAAAATACAATTATTAGTATTCGAAACATAAAATTATTTAATTTCTAAATAATAGTTGTTTTATGAGTATATTGTCACTCTTCACCGAGTATGCATTTATAACGTTTTGAGAGTAAGAGTAAATAAGAAAAAAAACTTTTAATGTATTTTTTAAAATTCGTTATTTACTACAGCCAATTGTACATAATTTAACATTGACGACGCATTTTCGGTCATTTTGTTCAGAAATCTTTTTCTGAATAATTTTCTTTAGAAAATTTAATTTCAGAGAAATATTTTGAATTAAAAGTTTATGCATTTTAGCATAGAATGCAAATAAACATTTTGATTTGTTTTGAGGACGTTTTTTAGCCGATTGAGTATCGCGTTTTATAACTTTAATACTGACAGATAATTTGCTTTTAATTATCATTGAATAACGTAATATTGAGCTGGAAGCCTTTTTTTCTTTTGTTCATATACGTTTACTAATATAAACCGGCCGAAGGAAAGGTACAACAGACACTAGCGAGAAAAACAATTTGTAAAGACCTTATAACTTATCCAACAAGTATTTAATATCTAATTTTATCTATGGAAAACTATGTCCTATATTTTTTTATCGTGCTTCAAGTATGATTCCATTCACTGAAAGATATATTCACTTTCACTTTACAATTGTCAGGTAAAATTCCTCCAATCATCCTTTGAGATTCTGCGTTGGCTTTTGATGAATGAACGAAAAACTTTCTTCAAGACATGCCCAACATTTTTATTTAATTAACATTAATTCACGCCAACACGGTAAGCATCATATTGCATAAGTACCATATTACTGTATTTCCATATAGTACAGTATATTTTGCATATATTTTGTTGATTTAGTTTACTTTAGTTGATACTAGCATAGTTTACTTTATTTATAGTTCTACAGTACAATCGTGAAGACTTTTCATAGTGGACCACGCCCACGTCGCTCAGCTGAGTGGTGACGTCATAAATAATTTTAACTCTGGCCACGTGCTATCTTCCTGTGACGTCATTACTTCGTTCCCAACGAGCTAGAATATACTACATAGAGTGTTTATACGGACGCCATGTTGAAAAAACAATTGAATACACGTCCGCCATTTTCTTTTTAGTCAAGAGGGCGCATTACTTTTATTTACTAATTGCAACGAGCTAGAATATTCTAATTCGTTGCGTAAAAGTGTGTAAAGGAAAAAAATGATCGTACAAGTCAAAATACCCCTTTTAGTTTTTGTTTTTTACTTTTGAAAGTAAATAACAAGACATTTCTTTTTGTAACCCTTTATTTAAACGTTTCTAAACAAGACAAAATATTCTGTAGTGATAAGTTAAATGCATTTCTAAACATTCTTAATTTTACTATCCCAATTGTTATGTACACATAACAAGAGAAAGTATTGAAATGGTGTCAAATTTCTACGTTTTGACCTCTTGAAGTCAAAACAGTCAAAAATGGAAAAAATATTTAGTCTATGTGTGTGTTGGCGTCTGTAAGAAACGAAATTTAGCATAATAGCTTGTGTATAAGGAGCATTGATGCAATTAAATTTTGGTAGTTACAGGTTAAAGGGGATTCGTCTCATATCTCGAGAGTCGACATACGTTTAAGGTCGGACGTTATTAAATAAATATTTACAATTTTTTATATAAAACTCATCACCACTCTCATATGTAAGCCTTTTGCCGTTTGATAATAAATAAAAATAAAAATTGTTATTTTTAAAATAAAATCTTACAACAGCCGGAAAACTTAGGCAACTTGTTGCTGGGTTTTTTTCACAAGCTCCAAGGTTTAAAATGTGATAATCTTTTAAGTTTATTTTTTAAGAAAGAAATGTTAATAATTATTACCGGTACGATATTTAATGAAATTCGTTCTAGACATTTGTTTAAATGACACAACGAACAAAAGGTTAGTTCATGTTAATTAATATGCTGATGTTAATTTTCTGATGCAAAACACCTCACATGCTTCAGCGTTACTTATATCCATTAACTGCACAGCTATATTAACTTTATATCATCAGTCATCATGCAAACATCAATCTGTTTTATCGCCGACCACTATGCTGTGGAACCTCGCTTAACGAGCATAATTCGTTCCAGAATCTTACTCGTAATTCGAAACACTCGTTAAGTGAAACAATTTTCCCATATAAATTAATGTAAAATACGATAATTCGTTCCATGCCAAAAAATACTCAAATATTTTATGTATAACGTTTATTCAAATAAAATTATATTCGTACAATAATGTATATTGTTAAGGAGCGTGAATCATCATCATTTTTTCATGAAAATAAAGCCCTTCAAGACCTGGATCGTACTTAGATTATAAAAATATTGGTATATTGAGGGTTAAGTACTATACTTATACTATACTTACCAGTTTAACCTCTTATCTTACCTTCTTTATAATAATCAAATAAAATCTAAAAAATAGATAAATTCGAGATGAACCTATCTAGACTTATATCACGNAAGGGCTGTATACATCTAATGCAGTAATTATAAAATTTACATACCAAAATATAAGGGGTACTTAGAAACAACTAATGGGCTAATGGGGTACATCAGCAAAAAAGGTTGAGAAACACTGCTTTAGTTGATACTAGCATAGTTTACTTTATTTATAGTTCTACAGTACAATCGTGAAGACCTTTCGTAGTGGACCACGCCCACGTCGATCGGCTGAGTGGTGACGTCATAAATAATGTTAACTCTGGCCACGCGCTGTCTTCCTGTGACGTCATTACTTCGTTCCCAACGAGCTAGAATATACTACATAGAGTGTTTATACAGACGCCATGTTGAAAAAACAATTGAATACACGTCCGCCATTTTCTCTTTACTCAAGAGGGCGCATTACTTTTATTTACTAATTGCAACGAGCTAGAATTTTCTAATTCGTTGCGTAAAAGTGTGTAAAGGAAAAGAAAATGATTGTACAAGTCAAGATACCCTTCTTAGTTTTTGTTTTTTACTTTTGAAAGTAAATAACAAGACATTTCTTTTTGTAACCCTTTATTTAAACGTTTCTAAACAAGACAAAATATTCTGTAGTGATAAGTTAAATGCATTTCTAAACATCCTTAATTTTACTTTCCCAATTGTTATGTATACATAACAAGAGAAAGTATTGAAATGCCTTTTGCCGTTTGATAATAAATAAAAAAAAAAATTGTTATTTTTATAATAAAATCTCACAACAGCCGGAAAAGTTAGGCAACTTGTTGCTGGATTTTTTTCACAAGCTCCAAGGTTTAAAATGTGATAATCTTTTAAGTTTATTTTTTAAGAAAGAAATGTTAATAATTATTACCGGTAAGATATTTAATGAAATTCGTTCTAGACATTTGTTTAAATGACACAACGAGCAAAAGGTTAGCTCATGTTAATTAATATACTGATGTTAATTTTCTGATGCAAAACACCTCACATGTTTCAGCGTTACTTATAACCATTAATTGCACAGCTATATTAACTTTATATCATCAGTCATCATGCAAACATCAATCTGTTTTATCGCCGACCACTATGTAGTGGAATCTCGCTTAACGAGCATAATTCGTTCCAGAATCTTGTAATTCGAAACACTCGTTAAGCGAAACAATTTTCCCATATAAATTAATGTAAAATACGATAATTCTTTCCATGCCAAAAAATACTCAAATATTTTATGTATAACGTTTATTCAAATAAAATTATATTCGTACAATAATGTATATTGTTAAGGATCGTGAATCATCATCATTTTTTCATGAAAATAAAGCCCTTCAAGACCTGGATCGTACTTAGATTATAAAAATATTGGTATATTGAGGGTTAAGTACTATACTTATACTATACTTACCAGTTTAACCTCTTATCTTACCTTCTTTATAATAATCAAATAAAATCTAAAAAATAGATAAATTCGAGATGAACCTATCTAGACTTATATCACGTATCTAATTGCCTAAATCTCAAATCTAGGGGAAAACATGCGAAAATATATTCTAAAATTGAAATCCTGCTTAACACGTGGTACAGACTTCAATGTTTTAACTGTTTTAACTTAAAGTAAAATAGAGGTCGATAGTCCCGTCGTTGCTATCAAGAACTCCGTATCTAAGGTCATAGCCACTCTACATATATATTCTAGTTCAATGGTTCCCAATTAGTGGTACGCGTACCCCCAGGGGTACGCGAAATTGCATGAAGGGGTACGTGCGGCAATCTAAAATCGGTCGTTTTAAAATTTAAATGCATGAGATGAAGCAATCAAAAAAATAATGGGTGGTCCATCAAAAATTCGGCAATTTACAACATGATGTTGAATGCACAAATTCGTTTATTTATAACTAAAAATATTCTCGAAATTTCATCAAAAAAATGCATTTGTGACGATACCTAAATGAAATTCTTACGCAAGAAACAAAAATTGTACAATTAACACAATTTGTGTTAATTGTACAATTATCATCATCATCATGTCAGCGAAGCGGCAATAAAATATTTTCTACCATTTTGCACAACATACCTCTGCGAGAGCGGATTTTCGGCCATGACAAACATGAAAACTAAACATCGTCACCGACTTCAACTCGAAGATGACTCGAGACTGAAGCTGACCAAAAAGCAACCAGATTTTACAAAGTTGTGCAAAGAAAATCGTGCACATTTGTCACATTAAAATTAAATAACCTTATGTTATTTTCATTATTATTAGAATTGTATTTTAAACGTAATAAATGTAAAAAAAAAAAACTTATTCTATTTATCACTAGCTGTTTACCCACAGCTTCGCCCGCATTATATCGAATTTTCTTACGGAAGTAAGATATTTTCTCGCAGTAAAATGTAGCGTGTCCATCTCCAACATGTAAGCTATCTCTGTGCCAAATTTTATTAAAACCTGTTCAGCGGTTTAGACGTGAAAAGGTAACAGACAGACAGGCGGAATTACCTTCGAATTTATAATATTAGTATGGATTAATATGAATTTCTGCTATAAGGGGTACGCGAGTTTGAGCTCTTTTTTGACGTGGTATGCGGGAAAAACTAATTCGGAACCACTGTTCTAGTTCATTGTTCGTTCCTAAAAGATCCTCCTTTTTCGTACTGTATTATAACGTTCTCACGAATCTTGCCACATTTATTACTTCAGAGCGCATTCCGAATAGAGATTTTTTTTACTAATTCTGCTACTTAAGCCCACGTCTGATAAAAAAAAATTATAGAGAAAACTTTTAGATGTGTATATAATATTGAAATTACTTTACAACACAGTAATTAATTAAGTTAATAAATAATATTTTATACTGCTTTATGGTAATTGATTACTAATGTGTTATTAATTAACACAATATCACTTAAACGTATAAAACAAGCTTTGAATAAATTTGTCATAGTTTACTTGAATCCAAGATATTCCTGTAGAATTAAGAAAACATCTGATAAATATCCTCCATTCTTGATAATTACAGGAGTACCATTAATGTCTTCGTACTTCGTAACATGTTCTATCTGAAAGTTTATTAAAACGGAATTATAATTTGAACTTATTTTAAAAGTATAAAAATATTATTATGTTGACAACTTTTACTAAAATATTAATTTACAAAGTGTTTCACAAAAATATTTCAAGTAATATAGTATGACCTAAAAATAAACATATTATTAGTAGTAGTAATTCAAACACAAATTATTATCGTATTTATTTTCAGGCACTTGGCAATTTTTATCATCAAGTTTTTATTTAGTTGATACGTGTTGATATTACACACGTTTCGGGCATTTATTGCCCCTCTTCAGCCAACTAAAAACAAAAGTTTAACACTATAAAATTACAAATAACAAAGATANTATAAATGGAGATTGATATTAGTAATCTTGAGTTAGTATTAATTCACTACGATGGGAAGAAAAATTTTTATTATATTTGGAAGGATGGAAAGGGGCATTTATATAGGCCTATCTTTGATTAATTGATACACCTCATGGTAGATTTTTATGTACACCACAAGGTAAATTTTTATATATTGATAGATAGTTAAATTTTTTCCTATATAAATGGAGACACTGAAAAAAACTAAACAATATTGGTAAACTTCAAAATACTCCAACAAAAGAATTAAATGAGTTAAAAAATTGATTATGAATATCCTATTGATTATATTAAAACACTATTCACTAGCTTTGGTGATAAAAAATTAGTAGTTCTAAGGGATAAGAAATTGAATGAATTTCAACTTTTTATACCTAATCGATTTAACAAAGACTTAAGGGATGAAGATTTAGATGATATGAAAGATTTAAAATTTATATACAAGGGTATGAAAAATAGTGGGAATAACTATAAAGCTAATATTATTGAGTTTGTTTGACTTATTTTATATTTACTTTTTTGAAATAAATCACTGAATTAATGACTTTAAATAAATAACACTAGGAATCAACGAGATGTCATCGGTGTTAATTTTTTCTTTAAATTCAGTGAATTTTACTAGTGATTTTGGTTAAATTCACTCAATTTAAAAAATCTTAAATTTTAGTGTTGGGGCAGAATGAACATTTATATACTACTTATATGTGAAAATACTAAGCTAATCTGAAATTTAACTGACAAGCTGCAAGTTAACCTGTGAATTTTAACAGGATCTGAAAGCTGATCTTGAATGTGTTGCTAAAACGCCCATTTCTAAAATTAAATTGCATCAGTAATATGTATTTATTCTAATAAACAGTGCGTTGTGTATTAATTTTTTCAGCTTGCAACTGCTCTCTCTATTAGTGAGCATTTGCTATTACAAAGCAGTTAATACTGTACTAATATTTTTGGTGAATTGGATGCGATCGTTATTTAAATTTAAAGTTGGTTACTTTTATCACTGTTTCATTATTTAAACAACAATTAAACATTCGCATTAACATAAGTAAAGATTACAATGGTGATATAAAGTTCAATTAAAATAAAATGTTGTCAAGCAATAAATTTTGTAAACGTTACGTGAAATAATTTACCTCGAGTTGTGCGCAACTATGAGCTAAACTGCAACTATGGATTCCAAATTTGAGACTTGAGTTGACTGTGAAAATTCTAAGCTGCAGTTCATTTGATAGAATTCTACTTTTAATAAAGTAAATAAAGTATGTAATCAGAAAAAATTTCATACACGTTCTTGCAAATATTGGCAAGAGCTTGCAAGAAATTTTCTTAGTGGCTCGCGGCATGGCGATACTATCTAAAGTGCTTCAAACTGCATAATGCTCTACAACAATAAAATGTGTGAAAGCAATATTATAATTTTTGAGCGGTAAAGCAGAAACAAGAGTACTTACATCACAAAATATCATGCACATTGTAGTTTTTTCGAACATATAGTGGATCAAAAAGAATGTGATGTTCGTTTGCCCTGTACTTACCTTATAATGAATCGAACAAGAATATTTTCAAAATTTTGTATAAATGTTTCAGTATTACATTAAGTTAATAGTTATAGGCTTACTGTCTTATAGAATATATTTTATATAATATTAAAATTAATTAATTGTAATACATTTAATTTATAGAATGATCAAATCGCGAACATTTTAATTTTCATCTAAATATTTTTATGTATATAATAAATTATGAAAAATATGAACACGGCATTTTTAAACTTTTAAAATTATAATCTGAGGTTAATAATTGTACTTTGTTATCATATTTATCAAGAACAGAATTTGAAATTGATTATAAATCTATAAATTTTTAACTTGTTCAAATCTATTTTACCGGAAATGTTGCAACGCGAAGAGTAACATTTCGCAAAGAGTTCTTCATTTCTATCTGAAATATAAAAATTCTGATTAATATTTATAAAGAACTCAACTGAATATCTATATTATATAAATTTATTTTGTTTTTTTATATTTATTATCAAAATAAAATTTTAGTTAAAAACTATAAACATAATATCTTAAATAAAATATGACAATATAACTTTTAAAATTGAAGTTATTATAAATTTCTCGAATTTTTAACGAATTTGAACATATTTACGAAAATTTAGCAGGAAGGAATACTGTTCCAGATATTTCATTTATCAAAAAATTTTAGTTCATTGAAAGAATTTTACAGGTAAACTTTTTATTTATGTAGAATAATATGCATTCTTCTTTAGGCTACAAAGTACCAAAACAATTTACAAATGTATAAAAATCAAAATATGAGGCACAATATAAATATCAAATCCTTATTACAATGAAAAACTTCACACCTTTATCTATTATGTGTGTAAATTATCGCCCAAGATTAGTTCACTTACAGTCATGCAACTTCTATATCCTGTTTCCCGACTATGGCTTTTATTGCTGATTTCATGTGTCATCTATTTTCATATTTTTATTTGAATTTGTCAATTTTTTACTACATATTAATATCACTTATAAAATTACATTTATAGAATTACATGCCCAAAATTTCAACAAAAGTAAAGTATTTTACATGCATAAACGTGACAATGGTGAATTATGTAGGCCCGACAATAATACTGTTTCATCGCTCTTATTTTTCGGCTTTTGATGCCAAAAAAACTGGAAAAGCGTTTTTAGGAATTTTGAATGTAATACATTACATAAAATGTAAAACTTTAGCTGCAAACTTTATCACATGCTCCATGTGATCAAGTTTGCAGCTGTAATTGAATGTAATTGAATGTAATGTATAAGAAAAGAAAATGTTTACATTATCAATCTATACTAATATTATAAAGAGGTAATGTTTGNCAATATAACTTTTAAAATTGAAGTTATTATAAATTTCTCGAATTTTTAACGAATTTGAACATATTTACGAAAATTTAGCAGGAAGGAATACTGTTCCAGATATTTCATTTATCAAAAAATTTTAGTTCATTGAAAGAATTTTACAGGTAAACTTTTTATTTATGTAGAATAATATGCATTCTTCTTTAGGCTACAAAGTACCAAAACAATTTACAAATGTATAAAAATCAAAATATGAGGCACAATATAAATATCAAATCCTTATTACAATGAAAAACTTCACACCTTTATCTATTATGTGTGTAAATTATCGCCCAAGATTAGTTCACTTACAGTCATGCAACTTCTATATCCTGTTTCCCGACTATGGCTTTTATTGCTGATTTCATGTGTCATCTATTTTCATATTTTTATTTGAATTTGTCAATTTTTTACTACATATTAATATCACTTATAAAATTACATTTATAGAATTACATGCCCAAAATTTCAACAAAAGTAAAGTATTTTACATGCATAAACGTGACAATGGTGAATTATGTAGGCCCGACAATAATACTGTTTCATCGCTCTTATTTTTCGGCTTTTGATGCCAAAAAAACTGGAAAAGCGTTTTTAGGAATTTTGAATGTAATACATTACATAAAATGTAAAACTTTAGCTGCAAACTTTATCACATGCTCCATGTGATCAAGTTTGCAGCTGTAATTGAATGTAATTGAATGTAATGTATAAGAAAAGAAAATGTTTACATTATCAATCTATACTAATATTATAAAGAGGTAATGTTTGTATGTATGTTAGTTTGTATGCAGCAGGTAATCTCCGAAACTACTCATCCGATTTCAAAAATTCTTTCACCAATATTTAGAATGGAACTTCAGGGTGGACATAGGCTGTATATTATTCCGTTAAACATGAGAGATGGACAGTTCTTTACGGTAAGCCTTACGGGGAAGGCTTACCGTAAAGAACTCTGCTTCTATTTATACTATTTTAGATGCGATTTTTTGCGTTTTTGATTGTTTTTTAATAGAGTACGTCAACAGAATGTACACTAAGAAGGGATTTTTCGATATTCCCCCCGCGGGGGAGAGGGACAGGATTAAGGCTTACGGTGAAGAACTTGGCTTCTATTATACTATTTTAGATGCGGGTTTTTGCGTTTTTGATTGCGTTTTAATAGGGTACGTCAAGAGAATGTACACTAAGAAAAAATTTTTCGACAAATTTTCCCCATGGGGGAAGTGTTATATATTTATAATAGATTCATTTTGAGCCACAACAAGGCGGGGCGGGGTCTGCTAGTAATGAATAAGATATCACATGGAGAATCTGACAAAATATTCTTCTTTCAAGAATTACTTTTTTATGGATACACGTGAGATCTGTGACAATATATAGGCCTATATTAACTTTTAAGTAATATTATCTCATTTAAAAGTCATTTTAAACGTTATCATTACATCAAATTGTGAAAAGGAATGTTCCAAGTGTACCATAATTAGTCACGGACCTCTCTTCCGGGAGGATGGTCAACGACTGCTAATTAATACCGATCTACCATTAATAATTGAAAAGTGATCCTTGTTGGATGGGTTGTGATATCCCCTTATGTGATCGAAGATTCTAACGTTAATGTCCGAAAGACCTCAAAATCTCTTGTAAAACTGCGAGAATAATTGCATTTATGTGATCCCATTAAAAAGAACTGGTGAAACCAGGTTAAAAAGTAAAGCTCAGCAAAATCATCTAAATAAAGAAAACTTTTGAATTTTGTGGCATAAGAATACTAGGAAAAAATTGAGAGTAAGACTGGACATGTGTATAAAGAGCACATTACACAGACTGCAACTATAGATATTTGGAATGAAGCAATGTGTCCAGGTTTCGTGGTAAGCATGTCCTCGTAAATATCGCGTTTATAGAAAAATTATTAGGATTGATTTTGTTTATTTGGTTACTGCATGGCGACACATAACCGATCCGCCGAGGAGATGCATTCTGGGTAGACTTTTATGTAGCTGATTCTTATTTGGATGTTACTAAGAAAATCCAGAAAACTGCTCATACCTAGTCCGTTGACGATGCGCAAATCCACAACTGACTACCGGTGGGTGTTTGGTGGTTTATAGAATTGGTTACTGGATGGAGACTGTATCCAGCAGACTTACAAATTTCCATTGCCATTATTGTACATCATACTTTAATATATATATATATATACTAGCTGNCTGTGAGCTATATATATATAGTTCACTATTTTCTTTAATTTTTGCCAACAGATGGCGGTACGTGTAAAGCCAGATAATCCAATGCAGACAGACATTAAATAATCACTAAAAATAAAAATATTTTCAGTTAAAAACAAATAAAAAATATACTCTATCTACTTCCGACTTCGAGGATTATACAGGTCAAAACCGGCAAATAAGTGACAAGAAATAAGTTAAACTTTTATCATTACCAGTGACTTTATTATATAATTGACACATTCCAAATTCATTTCACCTCTTCAGTAGGCCTCCTCAGTGGATACATCAAGATAGTAATCGTTGGTCACATTTTATATCCATCAACCTTTCTCAGCATGCATCAACACTCATCCCAGTATTCAAATTAAGTACATCTGTATATGCCCTGAGACAAAAATGTTCGGCAATTTTTCTTTCGAATTTTCTATTTTATACAATATTTTAGTAATTTTTCTATTTATATTACAATCAAATTCTCTACAATGTAAAAACCATGCCTATTCCATCATTCTCAATCTGATGGCAGCCTCATGTTCTTTTACTCTCAACTCCAACCTTCTGTTTCTCCAATGTAATAATTTGGATTTCCACATGTACGTGTATATGACATTCTGTATACAACACCGGCAATCTTAAATTTATTTCTGGGTGAATTTATATCTTAACTGTTTATTATACTGAAGACTATGCGAACAGACTACGTAAAATTTTAAAATTTACTAGTGAAAATGAACAGCAAAAAAAAGATGAATTTCTTGGATGTTGTTATAAAAAGAGAAGAAACAAGTATTTTATTTCGTAAGTATGAAAAACTATGTAATAATAACAAAACTATTAATTATAAATCTTACTGTTCCATGGAGATTAAAAAGAACGTATTTATCATGGAATTAAGAAAGATATTGAATCGAACAACTTTACAAGAAAATATAGATATTGAAATAAAACAATTGTTTAAAAAATTTCTGTTAAATGATTATCCGAAGTATATCCTTTGTAAATGGTATAATTTTTATTTAAAATATAGATTTAATGTTAAAAATGAGATAAAAATATTTCTTATATAAAATTTCCTTATGTTACTAATGTTTTTGAATAATATAAACCGATCTTTCAACAATTTTCTACACTCATGTGCAAAACTTAAGGATAATGTGGTGTAAGGTATTTATGACAGGAAAAACAAGGAGAATTTCCCATATATGGATTGCAGGTTGCATTGCAAATGGTATCAAACTGCAAACTGTGTGAGAAAACGTACAGAGTGGGCAACATGGACAACAATTGAGAATGGTGTGAAAATCAGAAAACGTACCCATGTGTTAGTCCAGAAAACAAGGTGCGGCACAGGGACATTAATAGTGTGTGTGATCACCCCGCACTGCAAGACATGCACCACAGTGCGAATGCATGCTGAGAATGAGGTTATCAAGAAGTGGCTGGGGTATGGCTTCCCATTCTTTGACCAATGCTTCCCTGAGCTTGAGAATGGACCTTTGAGCCATTTGACGACGTGCAATCCTCCTGCCAAACATGTCCCATGCATGCTCTATTGGGTTCAAGTCCGGCAAGTGATTGGGCCAATCAAATCGCCTGATATCTTCTGTCTCAAGGTACTCATTCACTATGCCTGCCCGATGGGGCCGAGCATTATCATCCATCAGAATGAAGTCACTGCCCACTGCACCTCCAAAAGAGACGAACATATTGGTCCAGGATGGCATCCTGATACACCGCACCTGTGATCGAACCCCGTGGGAAGACATGTAGGGGAGTGCGAGACCCCAGAATGATGCCACCCCACACCATGACTCCTCCACCTCTGTACTGGTCCAATTCAGTAATGTTCTCTGGATGAAACCATGTCCAGGTTCTTCTCCAGATGAAGACACGTTGTGAATCACTGCTGAGACTAAACCTGGATTTATCTGTAAACAAGACATGACTCCATTGCTCCTGGGTCCATGTGTGATGTTTCCTGGACCAATTCATACGAACTTTTCTTTACCCTTGGTTTAACGGAACACATCTTGTAGGTCTTCTGGCATACAGGTGTTTCTCAGCTAACCATATGTACACTGTAAACCTTGAAATGTTGGTCCCTGTAGCAGCCTCAAGATTTCTTGCGAGATCCGAGGCAGTGTTGTGTCTATTGCATCTGGCTGTTAGGCGTAAGTAATGGTCCTCTTGGCCGGTGGTACACCTTGAATGGTCTTCGCCACACCTCTGAGTGACGTTTCCACCCTGCTGGAATCGTTGCCAGACCCGAGATGACACTTTGGGGGACATTCAATGCACACGAAACTTCCATTTGGATCTGACTGCTCTCCAGTCATCCGACGATTCGTGCACGCATAAAATCATCCAAATGTTGTCTCTGCGCCATTCTCCTACACGTGCACTACCAGTATAACCATCAACACTGCTGTGTGTATTCAATCTGTGATGCAACGAACACAATTATTGGTGTGTTGAAACTGTGCACGGCACGTATCTGACTACAACGAGTGTTTAAAGTGCCACCAAGAAACTGAACTAGGAAACACTACATGCACTTACCACTGTTTCCCAACATATTTCCTATGTAAATGCACATTATCCTTAGGTTTTGCACATGAGTGTATATGCATAGTTGCAAATCAACAGAATAAGATGTCAAATATTATCAGTAAAGATAAAAATTCGCCCAGAGACCAATTTAAGATTGCCGGTGTTGTATACAGAATGTCATGTACATGTGAAAATCAAAATAATTACATTGAAGAAACGGAAGAAGGTTGGAGTTGAGAGTAAAGGATATGAGGCAGACATCAGATTGAGAAGGATGGAATAGGCATGGTTTTTACATTGTAGAGAATTTGATTGTAATATAAATAGAAAAAATACTAAAATATTGTATAAAAAAATAGAAAATTCGAAAGAAAAATTGACGAACATTTTTGCATCAGGGCATATACAAATGTACTTAATTTGAATACTCGGATGAGTGTTGATGCATGCTGGGAAAGGTTGATGGTTATAAAATGTGACCAACGATTACTATCTTGATGTATCCTCTGAGGAGGCCTACTGAAGAGGCGAAATGAATTTGGAATGTGTCAATTATATAATAAAGTCACTGGTAATGATAAAAGTTTAACTTATTTCTTGTCACTTATTTGCCGGTTTTGACCTGTATAAGCCTCGAAGTCGGAAGTAGATAGAGTATATTTTTTATTTGTTTTTAACTGAAAATATTTTTATTTTTAGTGATTATTGAATGTATACCGATCCCATTGGTTTTAATTATTGAATTTATAGACAGACATTAATTGATATATAGAAATCCAATCAATATTTTGGAATGGTATATTCGCCATTATCTAAGTCAGAAGTATGTAAACGTAAACGCTGAGTTTCGTTGCAATTGGTCGAACGGTCTAGGAGTGCAAAGCGAACAAAGAAGCAAACATCCTCATTTATATATATAATATTAAATTTTACTGGTATTAATTTTAGAATAATTGAAAAAAATAAAGGCAAGTCAAGTTTCTGTAAGAATATTATCTGCTTTTTCAAGAAAAAGTAATAGACATTTTTGATAAATGAAAAAATTAGGACTAGGACTACTTACAGCAATTTGATGAAAAATATTACTGTTTATAATGAAAATAATATAACAAATTGTGCATCAGTTTTATCAATTGTATTCAGAGTCTCTTTATTGTGATGTCATGAAAACTACAAGTCCTCATCACTGCCACATTTGGATTAAGTGTTGTTTTAATTACAGAAACCGTAACTAAGAGAAGTGTAAACATTACGTACAGGCACAATATGTAAGTTATCGTTAATCAATCATTTAAATTCATTTTAAATGTTTATATCCAATATTGTATAATTTACATAAATAAATTATTTATAAAGTATCGTGTATTTTCATACTTCAAAGTTTTCTAAGTTTAATTTTCCAATTTTACAATTTAAAAATATCAATTGAATAAAACGATATCTCTGAACAGAAAAAATTCAAACGTCTGTTTACGTAAGTCGTAAAGGCCTGACAATAAAAAAGCCTTTGTTAGAGCCATTTTTTAAATTACAGTATGTTTAAGTTTACCGAATACGTTCCGTATCAAATAATATACATCTATATTTGACTGGTCCTTTAACGCGCTTGAGTTTGAAACCCCTGGTTTAGCTGCATACACTGTAAATTCATTATGTACAATATTCTCAATAAAAAACAAAAGTAAAGAAATATTTTTTCAAAACTTTTAACGTGTTTATTTTTATGTTAAACAATTTTTATTTGAAGTCTGTTTTTCGTCGTTATATTATATCTAGTCAACAGAAAAAATACGTTCAATTTTCTTCTCCAGGATTTAAAAATTATATAAATAACTTAATAAACTTAACTAAATATATAATAATGTATTCGTGATTCAACCGGTAACTACTCGTTACTATTCTAATAATAATAATCCATAATTCATTCGTGACAAAGGGAGGTGTAATAGTAGCTAGAATTTTTTTTTTTAATATAATATTCTAAACTTCGTTATGTATACCGACTTTGATTTAGCAATTTTGTTATAATATTTTAGTTATTACCAGTGGCCGAGTGGTCTTCTTACCCTAAACACTGGGAGTTCGGTCGTGGGTTCGCGCCGCGATCGGACAGGCTGGCTGCTTGGAGTTTTCCGGGTTTTCTCCTTGCCAATAACGACTAAATAGGAGGCCAGTTCCCCATAAAAGTCCTCCCGGAAGGCATTAGTTCCCCTCGCGTAACATCGCGCCCCAGAGAAGGCAACGGGAAACCACTCTGGGTAGTAACTTTCCCTAGTATACACCTTGGCGGATTACAAACCTACGCCAGGTGTCGCCGACGTCAGGAATCTGATATGGCACCAAGAAGAA
>NW_019385798.1:177558-183711 GCF_000671375.1 Centruroides sculpturatus
CAGACGATAATAAACTCAACTTACTAGCCTAAAATCTCCGTAGCGTGTTGCCAGGCGGCAGAAAGCATATATATAATTATAATAAAGTTACAATAAATTAAGTTAATATATAATTATATATACAGTACCTAATTTATATATAATTAATATATAATTATATGTACAGTACCTAATTTATATATAATTTATATATAATACTAAACAGACGATAGCAAACTCAATTTAGCCGCTCCGTAGCGTGGCGCAGGGTCGGAGGAAAGTAGTTCGGCTGCTCATCCACTATTGGTCCAGACTCTATCAATCTTGTCGCGAAACGACGTTATAGGAGGTACGTTATACGAAAGTTGCTACAATTTTTTCGCTACGTTATAGGAATTGTCGTTATAGGAACGTACGTTATAGGGGGGTCGACTGTATACAAAATTTTCTCCTCTTTGAAAATAAAATGGAGTACTAACTGGACGGATCATTGTGTACAGTTTGAGATAAATTTACTATTTTCAAACTACTAAAGGTGAATTATTGTGCTATGTGTTGAATTGTTGAATAATTTGCAGATACACTCTCATTCTTTTCGTCTTTTATCCTTCGTTTCGAAATTTTCATATTTGGTGCAAAGGTATTCCCGCGCCTTCGCTTTTTCGATTCGGTTGCTATATGCAGCATTTGTGCAGTCCGAAAGACTGAATTTCTGCTATAAACAACTCTGTGCCGAATGAAACGCTCTCCATCTCCATTTCGTGCCAAATAACCGGTTTTTGCGCCAAACATTTAAGTGCCAGACATTGTGTGCACTCGGTGCGTGTGGTTGATGTGTGGTTTTCAAGTCGCAATGTGTGAGTGTTTCGTTCAACCGCCGACAGTGACAATTTTGTGGGTGATACCGACCACGGAGTGCGACTTCAACGAGTGGTCTTACGAGTGGTCTGTCTGAGTTACTAACCAACTGCTGTCTTATCTACAAGGCGGAAATTGAATCGGCTATTCTCTACGCTATACCTGTTTGTTATGAGGCACTAAAAACACTCGTGTACGACTTAAACTCCTCTCCTTACAGAGGAGCTTCGCAATTAAAATATGTAAATCTTATAGGACGGCAGCCACTAATGCCCTTCTCGTCATGGCCAGGATAACTCCCATCCATATCTAAGAAATCTACATTGTTTGGTACTAGTCCCTTACTAAGACTGACTTTAAATACTGAACGGACAATAAAATACAGTGTTATATTACTAACAGTGGCCTTCCGGAATGCTACCTGGATCTTGTAAACCAAATCAAGAACTCTGGATTGGGCAGAACTCTTGTGAAAAACGAATTCCAACAGCACCCAAGTAACATAAACAATTACGAGGTAGTCATGAACTTTGATAAAACCTTGCAGAATTGCACTAACTGGTATGTATATACCGATGGCTCAAGCAGCAAACACGGGACAGGGTCTGGTATTATCATCTTCCATAAGAACGGTCACAAGACATACCAGGCACACCTTAAGGAAGAAATTATGTTAAATGCACGAAAAGGGTGTATGTAGTCTTAAAGAAGAAACTGCCTTTTTTTTCGAGAAATCGTTTAACACGTTCAAAGCACTCCAGTCATTCCCCTTTATTTCTAAATGGTACCAACTGTCCATTTAATAATTTCATATTTAGTCTGTAACGTAAATCATTTACGTTTGTGTTTACACTGATTAGCACTTAAAGTCGTCATATTTCACAAGGACATATACGCAGTACTTCCTAATTTGGATTTAGTGAACGGCAAGAGTCGTTGTGCCTAAATATTACTTGCAATTCGTATATGCAATAGAAATTTTCTAGCCAATAAAAGCATAGTTTCAATTTCCATACGTCAAATAAGCGAGAAATCGAACAAAATCGGTTAACTGTTAATTATTAAAAGATCGAAAATAACATTTAAAAATTAAATTACAGCACTAACAAATGAAAATCGTCGACAGTGTAAAGTTTTAAGTTCATTGTATATGGATAGGTGGATGATCATCAAAAATATTTTAGTAATATAAGAAAACTGGTACAGAGAGAGTATAAAAATTTTAATTCTTAATGAAAAGTTAGGTATATAAATGCATGCATTGAAATTAGTTAAAACAGTTAAAAGCAATATACTCAAATTAAGCAACATTTTGTGTATTAGTTCATTTTAAATCATGTTCCCTTACATTTTGTTTAATCTTTTCTTGTCATTTTCATCATGTTGCGAGAAATGTTTTATTAAAAAAAGCCTAGTAATAAGTGTGGAGTATTCTTTATACTCGTTGTTTGTTATAAGCGACAATTTTCATGTTTTTAAATCCAAATATCGTTCTTTATATGTTAATTCGTTGTATTTTAAAAATAATAATGAAACACTCATATGCTCAATGTTATATTGAGCATATGAGTGTTTCATTCGTATATCTAAAATCGATTACTTATAGCCAGTTCGTTGTAAGTGAACAGCACTGAATAAAATTTTGAAATTTATACTTGGATGAAAAATATTATAAATTTACAATGTGTTTATATCTGCTAACTTTAGAATCGTTTTTTCAACGGAGACTTAAAACACGACTATTAATGATGTTATATTGCAGACAGAAGAGTTAGGAAGCAAATTGGAAATGAGTACCGCGTTATAATGTAGTAGAAGTTGGATCGAGAAATTTAAAGAAGATATAGTATTGGAAAACAAAAATTGTTGGAGAAGCAGCTGCACTAAAAATGTACGTGGTAAAAGTCTGATTGAAAAATAAGTGAAACAAAGATAAAATTCCCGAAATTTTGATATCTTTTAACGCAGATAAAACGAGTTTTCTATCAGCTTACACCAAATAGGTTGCTAAAATTAATGTATGAAAGCTGCGCATAAGAAATGTTATCTAAAAAGATTTGCTATTCTACAAGCAACAAATCTAATGGGAAAACAAAAAGAAAATTGTTAGTAATCTGTAAATCGGAAAATCCAAGATGTTTTAAAAAATCAATTGTTATCAATAAACTATAAATGTAATCTAAGTGTTTGGATGACTTCTTACATTTCCTGTGGCGAACTGCGAGAATACAATGAACAACTAAAGAATAAATTAACGATAAATTCCCAAAATCCCAAAATCAAGCATTAACATTACATTACACTTGTGTTCATGCTGCCCAATACAAGTTCAAAACTATACCCTTTAGATCAGTGATGGCCAACACGTAGACCGCGGTCGACCAGTCGACCGCAAATGTTTTGAAAGTAGCCCGCGAAGCTAAAGTTGAACAATTTGCTTTTACTTAAATTAATGCTTAAAAATCTTAATTCGATAATTTATTCTTACAATAATAAACTGTCTGTGCAGAGTACCCATACTGTTTGTATTTTTTCCCGATGAACAATGCAAATGATTGTTAACACATGCTCATATAAAAATCCTAAAATTGTTTGCCCATATTCATAGTCGCCTGCAGACTATATTTTACTAAAAAAGTAGCCCCTAAGGGGTAAAAGTTTGGCCACACCTGCTTTAGATTATGGAGATATACACAGCTTGGAGAAGCTATTGGCAAGTTCTCTTTTGAAAATGGTAATCTCTATAGATAATAGCGAACAATCGTTTTCTATAAATCTTCTTGATGCAATAAACTTTGTCAATTTGGAATGGAAAAATGTATTAATTAATACAAACAATCGCAAGTTTTCGACACGCTGGCTTTCTACAAACTGAGAGAAGAAATGAATGATGGTTCAAATGAAGACATTTTGATCAAAGAATTTTTGAAAAGTATAGTTACAAATGGTATAACAAAAAGTGTTAAAATATGCTCTTTCTGCAGTTAATGGATGCATTTTCTGATTAAGATTTGAAACAATATATTAGAGTTGATGGCACTGTTATTAGTAAGAAACTTTTGATCGATGAAGGTATTATAGCTTAAGTGTCTACCAAAAATAATGAAATTAGTAAGAATCAAGATGACGATACAACATACGCAGATAGTGTCGACGTTTTCTAACACCAATATCTGAAGTTTTGCAGTACAGTACAACGTTGTTATTGTAGAGTTTTTACAAAAATATGATAGTCCATAAATTATTTTTTATAGTTTTGCTGAAATGGAACTTTATATTACAGAATGCTATACTACTAGCATAAATCGACAAAGAAAAATTACAGAATTTTTTTATTAATCATGCGCATTTATATTCATGTATTAACAAGCAATATTTTATGTAATAAGTTGTTACATTTCATATTTGAGACGTTAAAATTTTGTTTTTCAAATTAAACTATGTTTTATTTCTTATCTGACATAACAAACATAATGTATCACGAATCATTCCGACAGTCCATACAGGTTTGTTATAAGTGAAACTACTGTAATATTAACTAGGAAGAATTAACAGAATTATTTTCATATATTATTTAAAAGAACTTTGAATACATCTAACGTATACATGTACCAAAAATTCAGAAATGTTGCCATGTCTCCAGCATTTTACAAAGGTATTTATACTTTTACAATGCACTCGTGAACTATACATCTTTTTTGATATGAATTTTGTCATTCAGGAATATGTTAATTCATTTTCACTCTGAACTATAATCAGAAACTCACAAAGAGCAAATTCATTGAATCAAGGTCATATTTATTGAATCAGTTTATACAAAGAAAAGAATTAAATAGTGTGTTTGAAACAGCATGTTGCCTTTCACATTTCCGAATCTATTCTGTCATACAGAAGAGTTCACACACACATGCCTAACATATAATTGGAACTACAGATCCCAGAAATAGTGAAGACGCATTATATCAACAATAAGAAATTCCTCACTGAAGACAGGAATCCAAATTGAGATCAAACCAAATGTTTGAAAAACGGTCTATTTCAAAAGTACAACTCGTGAACTTTACCACTTATACACTGCATTCAGGTTTCGATAAAACGAGTCTTGATTAGAAGTCTTTTCTTTTAGCACAATGCAGAACGAGTAAAAATCGTAAGAGATGTAAAAAATACGTTGATAAAATAGTTTAATTAGTTTGAATTGATAGTTGTAGAAAGTAGCTAAATGTTGGGAGTATTTAATTTTTAGTAAGTAATAACCAGGGAGAACGCGAAGAAGCGCAGAAAACTAGTACGCAAAGGTTTCTAATTAAGACAAAATAACACTTACTAAATACGATCGATAACAATGCAAATACAGATTTCTATAATACTCAATTACACTTATTATAAAATGAAAATATTTACTAAATTATGTCAGTTCTTAAATTCCGAATTACTTACATTTTAAACGCACAATCTTCAGCTGTATGCTAATAAATGTAATATCTATTTTTAAACCTAGTACAATATCGATTTTGTAATGCAAATTACTTTATCAATAATCAATGCTCTGTTTTTAACATGGTATTTCCGATAGCAAAAGTATTTATAGTGAATGCCCTTGAGCGCGTTGCTTTCAAGTTGTATTAAAATGTCAGCTTGAAACCCTTCCAATTTTTTTTTATTTTAATGAAATTGTTTCTCTAATTTTTATAACTTTTTTATTTTAAAGTATAAATATTTCATCAATTTTTTAATAAGTTCTATGATAATGTTAATGTTTTAAATATTTTTTTACAACTATCGTGTTGTTTTGTAAAAATTAAGAAATTTAGATATACAAAAATTTGATTTAGAAGTTACTATATTATTACATTTCTGAAACAGTGTATAAGTATCATGTTTGGCACAGTACTAATTTTCTGTATTTTTTTAACCGTAGCACTTAACGTTTGATGAGCTTTGTTTGGTCATACGAAAAGAATTATGAAGGATTACGATAATCCTGTTTTCAAATATTGAGAATTATAAGATTTGTAGCTTTGTTCATCCAGCATTGTAATGCTACAGCAGTGATTCTCAAACTTTTTCGATCCACCGCCGCCTTTGTTCCATAAAGTTATACCCAACGCCCCCTAACCCATTTTCTCTTCTGTGAGAAAAGGATTGGAAATATTTTTAGGAAAACTTTTCTATGAATCTCACACTTTGTGCCCTTACTGTACATTGTTCTCATCATCTGGAAACCATTAAAAGCAATGTTTCCTCTTATCAGCCCCAATTTTGCCTTTGGTCACCGTTCAATACCCTGCCTCTATCATAGATCTATTCATCGCG
>NW_019385798.1:184860-214587 GCF_000671375.1 Centruroides sculpturatus
TTTGGTCACCGTTCAATACCCTGCCTCTATCATAGATCTATTCATCGCGCCAGAAGGGGGCGTTATTGCTTACTTTGAGAAACGCTGAGCTAAAATAAAAGTCAATGTGTTAGAAATATTCAAGTTGTGACCTTCAATAAAAAATAAAAAATATATAAAATGTCAACATTTTATATATATTCCGTCGAATTTTTATATATAGAATTTGTCTGCCGTCGCCCCTCTATATTTCCTTAACGCCCCCAATTCTCTTTGAGCCTTCTACTGCCCCCCTGAAAGCCTCCAGCGCCCACAAGGGGGCGTTATCGCCCACTTTGAGAAACGCTGTGCTACAGTTAAAAATTTCTCTTGCTTAGGTAGAAGCCAGAATTTTTTGTGAATAACATATTGTTCCTAAAATCACATTTTCGCGAGATACACTTAAATGTTTAAAAGTATAGTGTAAATCTATTATTGACGTCGTATAATCTACATTTTCCACCACTCTCATTTCGTATGCCATAAACATGTTATTAAAAAAAATAAAATATTATAACATTGTAACAGTAATTTACATTAATTTGTAGATTCATTTTTGGAATTGATAGAGATATAACAACAAGTTTACTACCCAATCATCTGCATACACTACATTAAAAGGCGCTTTTTTATTACAAGTGCGAGATTCTAGGGATTTTTAGATTCAAAACCCCACTTTCGTGACACCAATATGTGAACCGCCGGGGAGGCCGTAAGTCTCTCGGTTTGCGTGACTAGTCAGGATGACAAGTCAGGCGAGTGGAGGTAAAGTTTCTTAGGGTCGACGATAAGGTGAAGGGCGTATACGAGTAAAGGAGTCTACCATTTTAACAATTAAAAATAAGGATTTATTGAAATAAACAAAATCGACAAAAAACTACACAAATTTCTTTCTAAACCGCCTATCAGCTCGAGAGAGAGTTTATACACTTTTTCATACCTCTTTGTATGGTTCCTAGGCGAGTAAGTCCATGTAGGCACTTAATGGTTCAATAAAAGATGTCTTTTATCCAACTGAGCACAATTATAAAAAGTTCGCGACTCTGGCGATGATAGGATATAGGTGTTCGTGGATCGGAACTTCGGCGAATTCGGAGAATCGGCGCGATGTCGTCGGTCCGGCTTTCGTTAAGGGATGTCGTCGGTTACAACCCCGAGAGGGGGTAAGAACTGTCTTTTATAGCTTTTTGTGAGGAATTTCCATCACGTGATCGAATAGTCTATGAGCTATAGGTTATAGGTGGTCCAGGGACCTAAACAAGTGACGAATTTTGGATGCTAACTATAAACTTTTGTGCAAGACGAGCTGCAGTTATGTAGAGAACAATACATGTTGATAGTTATGACAGGAAGGTTTACACATTCCCGGCTAAGATCAATTTTTTTTCTTCTAATTCTGAAAGTGAACTAATTACAATTTTTGTTAATAAATTCCGGATCTCACACAAGTATTCTAATTTAGCTGTACAAATACCCTGAAGGTATTTTCAAATATAAAGGCTTATTTATTTTAGAATTTGAAGTATTCTCTTAGTATTATTAAACAGTATAAAAAGAGCTTTTCAACATAAATTATTGTTTTTAAAAAGGGCTACTAAGTACTATAACATTATAAGAGGTATTATTCAACTGAAATTATTATCAATCTAGCTTAATATATCTGAAAAGATATAAGATTTTATTTTTACTTTTACCAGTAAAATCAAAAAATAATAGTATTGACATTAGAAGTGATATTACAATTAACGATAACTTTATAATTTTATTTCGTTTTAATTTTCAAACATTACATAAAAAGTATTATATAGTTCCCGAAGCCTGTTTGGTAATGTTTCTATTATATAACAGCAAACTACATAAAAGGAAAGACTTGTTGATTAATGCTGGCACTTTTCCTGCCAGTTCTGATTCAGTGAAGAACGATAATAATAAAGCTTGTTTGACTTATGTAAGAATGTCTCGAAACTGCCGATACCGATACTGTATTGATACATTGGCTGTCGGATCTGGTATCGTTACATTTTTCACAGACAGGTAATGTCTGTCTGAAACCAGATCCTGCTGAAAAAATCAGCAAGCGAAATTGAATTTTACCTTATTTTGTTTTTCATTACTTTTGGTTAAATTAAACATATACAAAACATGCTAATCGCCAAAAATCAATAAATGTCTCACTTCAAATTTTATTTTCAAATTATACATATGCTTATTCTTTGTCTTTTTAGTGAATTCGTTAACCAAGTGATTTTGTTACAGATCAGAAAGGTGAAGACTTCCATCTTTCAGATTTTCACCCAGCATGGAACTTTTTAATGTGTGAAGACTTCCTCTCTTTCTTAAATTGAAAACGTGGCGAGCAGAGCAGAGGTTTGAGACTAATGACGATCTTCAAAACAGCATTGTTAAGGCCATCTTAATCACTGGCGGCAACGTTTTATGAAGAAGAGATGGAAAAGCTCCTCCACAGATATGACAAATTCCTAAATCTCCACAGTGATTACGCCGAAAAGTAACCATGTTTTTACCTAACTTTTGGTAATAAACTCATTTTGTTATTTACACTTGTCTTTGTTTTATGAACCATCGGAATTTGAAAAAACCGCCTTCATAATACAATTAACATAAATCTTTTTATATCAATATTGTATACGTTAAATATTTGAAATGCGGTTTTATTAACTGAAGTACAGTACATACTATATTTTATAAGTTGATAGTTACAGAGAATGAAGTAAATATTTAATAACAGTATTAAAATTCTTCAAGATGCCAGATCACAAAATAACTTTATCTTTGTCAAGGCTAGTTTTTGAATGTTAGCTGCGTGCTACGGATATTTGGCCATCAAATGTAAATAAGAGGTTTTTGGTGTAATTGTAGACACTTCTGAAAGGTATTGAGTAAACAAAGCAAGAATAAGAGAGGAATGTTTACTTTCTTCTCTAAAAAAATTAAATTTAGTTTATGTATAAACAATAATATATCGTAACAATAATTTTACCAGACAATATAGTTATTTAAAAAAAGCCGAAAAACAATTTTCGTAATTCATTTTCTATGCTTTAAAAATGTCGTGATATTAATTTTTTACTTGTCATGCTATACGTACTCATCAAATAATAAATAAAAAATAAAAACGTTTATCACTACTTCTATTGTATTTTTTAATATGAAAAGTTTGTCTATTTTTCAACTTACAAAACTCTATTAATGTATTTTAGCAATAACAGTTCGCATCGACTATTAACCAACACAGGTAATACAACTTCCAACGTTCTAACGGAAGTTGAATAAGGTTCAAACACGTGACTTGCCTCAGGCTTTGTTTACTTTTAGATACGATCAATACTTTAACCGAAAGCGATTCCCGACTATTTCTATTTTAATACTTACATTCACTAGTTTTGTGATAATGGAAAAGTTCGTGTTAATAAATTGAATTTAAAAAGTAAAATACGTTTTTCAAACGATTTTTAAATTATTTTCTATATTTTTTAAAATATATTATAATAAGAAAAATTGTTTTTAATTAAATATTATAATATTAACAATGAGAAAAAAAGACACAATACTGTAACTTATACACAGAGATTATAATTAGATCTATTAAAAATAATTTAATATATTTCAAAGTCAAAGTCAAAGTCAGAAATATGTAAAATATACGAGAATTATTTATTGTGTCATTATTACAATGCAGGGGCTACAATTTTTAACCATCTTTTAATTAAAATATCGCGAGATTTCAAGTCCAGACCATAAGTTTGTATAAAGTTAATCGGGCTTCTAGTCCCTAAACTTACCATGACTGGTCTCGATTTTCATCAACATTTCATCAATCTAACTTTGTTCTCGAGATTAAGAAAGGACTGATTGACGAACTATCGTTTCTGTCTCTTCTAATTTCAAAATTACAGCCGAAAACTCCGTACAAATTTTAGCAGCTTTTTACGATTTGTGTTTAGAAGCTAATGAATTTGATTCTGCAAAAGCATGAATTTAAAAAATTGCTGATTTTATATTACATGTAGCTGCTATATTGACTTTTTCTGTACACCAGATTAAAAACGCCTACATTACATCATATAACTTCTCAAAAAGTAAAAGTTTGTCATCATTTTTCTATTTTTAATTACTTATTAAAATTTTAAAATTAAAAATATTCTATTTTCTTTTGTTACTTACTTGTTATTTATAAAGTTATTAGACGATATAACTTTAAACTGTTTATNATGGCTGCCAAAAAAATACTAAACAATGTAGCATCTTCAAACTTCAAACTTAAGCTTTATAAGGTTGATACTTTCGAACACAGTCGTTTTTTTTTTTTCAAACAAGTACTGCCATCTATGTCAGGTTGGGTACTTCTGGGATGACCCTCGTATCAACATCAAAGAAACTCTGATTTCTATTTGGTGAAATAAAACATAATACATGCATATTTGTGAATATTGGTCAATAATATTTACTGTAGCATTTAATAATAAAAAATAAAAATAAAATACAATAATAAAACAACTCTACTGAATTCAAAGCAGTTTTAAAATCAGTTTGAAACCTGGATTGGCATCTGATATTTAAAAACTGATTTTGAGAATTTCTGATTATTGTCAGCAATGAGACATACTCAACAATTCATTTCTAACAGGAAAATTACAAGATTACTAAATTACTTGAAGTAAACTTACAGATCTTCCCTTAAGTGAAGGAGATTTAATTAAACTGTTTTCTCTGAATTAGAATTAACTTACTGCCATTAAACTGAAAACAGCTTAAGGAAAATTAATACAAGATATGCGCATGGTCTACTTTGGTTAAATTGAAATTGAAGGCAGTGCTTTGGCAGGAAACATTATTGATGCCAGTGTTTATTGTTTGATCCTCAAAATGCAACAAAGAATATTTCTATATTAGAGTTATTTAATATCAAGAACAATGTATACATTTTTTAGAAAGATAGACTTGGGTATTTCTAGAAGCTCATACAATTTGCCTAGCTGTAATAAAGGAACAATCTGGATGAGAAGATGATTTGAAGTTGAATATTGTAGAGCTCCTTACTGGATTAAACTTTTTGTATGAAGCTTAGACTGCAGCTGCCTTGAAAAGTATATGGTTTCCACGCTTGAAGTAGAGACTAAGAGAGATTTTCAAAATATAGTGTAATTGTTAGTGACAGGAGATGGAAATTGATGTCAGCTAAAACATAAACTTCAGTATGATTGTATTTCAGTAATATATGTTTAAATATAATTCAATAAATTAGACTTTTTATATGGTAGTAATACTTTAAGTGTGATTAAGACTTTTATTATTATTATTTTTTGTCTGAGTCAATATTACATTGGTTATCTAAGTGGGAGCTGACATCACAAACAGCTTAGTTATTTGAAGTAGTTATAATTGTGGAATGTCTTGATTAATGTCTCAGACTTATTCTTAAATAGAAATCATTAAGCAGAAAATAAAAAATTTTTTTGTTTACTTGATTTTTTTACAAAACAATATATTGTACTTCTGTAATAGAGCACATTTAAAATAGAATTATGAAATCTTCATTTCACTGTAGTCTGAATATTTTTAAAAAGTATGAAATTTTTTTGTATTGAAGCAAAATTGTTATAAAAACAAAAAATATATCCCTTTAATCAACAAATCCTTAAGAAATAAAACCATTTTCAAACATNACGTGATTTATCGTTAAAAAGGTTTTTGTTCTGTATGATTTAATACCCAGGTATATTACAGACATTAATATTTAGAAATAAATATTCCCGAGAAAACAAGGAATAAATACTAAAACAATTTGATTTTGATTTTTTCGATTTAGGATAATTATTTTACTTTCCCAGCCTGTTATAGGCCTATATCAGAGGGAAAATTTGGCAATCGGTCAGAAAATGACTCCAGATTTTACATTTTTGGATTTAGGGCGCATGAAACGTCGAGAAATACAAAAAAATTGTTTTTTTCTGTATTTAAGGATGTTAATGTGTAGGTGGAAGTAATAAGGAGTAAAATCTTCATTAAGCCCGACCCTACTTGAGATATGACACGCGACCCGCTACATTTCTCCACCCTCTGAACCTTTAATTTCGAAATTTTAACAGCATTAATTTCCCTAATACGCAAACTTTTCTGCAAAATTTTAGAAATTTTCGAAAAAAAAGACGCATGAGTTATTAAGCTTCAAAGAGGGTGAACGAAATCGTGCACCCTCACAGGCATATACTAACATCCATATATACAGAAAATTTTGGGAAGTGATTTTTTGACCGATCGCTATACTTTTGCCCTGTTATATGTCAATGTATAGCAGGGGTGTCCAACCCGCGGCCCGAGGCAAGTTCTAATGAGGCCCAATAAACGTGTAAATAAAACCGATAAATGTTTAAATTCTTTTATTATTTATTTATTTCAACGGCATAAACCCAAAAAATAAGTTTCACAAAGCCATAAATCTTTATTTATATTTTATTTTTGAGTGGAAAGCAAATATTTTCAAATACTTAGAGATGTGTGAATGAAGAAAGATTTATTAAATAAAGCTGGAGTTTTGACTCAAAGGATTATAGACCCAAATTTGGGGAAAGGACGGAAAGAGAGAAAGGACAAAAGATAAAAAGTAGTGAGAAAGGTTAAATAGATCTGTTATGCAAATATTGACCCTTAATTTTTCAACCTTTCTCACTTCTTTACCTTTTGTCCTTTCCCCGCATTTTTGGTCTATAATCCTTTGAATCCCAACTCCAGCTTTATTTAGTATTCCTTCCAGCGTTGCAAGATTTGGCTACTTTTTTGTTTGACGTAAAAAATATAATTTGGCACTTTGGCTACTTTTTTGGCTACATATTATTTGTAAATATATTAGTCAAATAAAAATGCACTTTAAAATGGTGTTTCGTTGCTTTTTATTAATTAAAGACCCAAATTAAACAAATATTTGTGTTTTTCAAATAAATTTTCGTTTGTCTCTTTTATAATAAATGAATTTATCTATTTCTAAGTAAAAATTGAAAGTGTCTGAGAAGTTATTTTCTAANCTTTTTATTAATTAAAGACCCAAATTAAACAAATATTTGTGTTTTTCAAATAAATTTTCGTTTGTCTCTTTTATAATAAATGAATTTGTCTGTTTCTGAGTAAAAATTGAAAGTGTCTGTAGAAGTAATTTTTTAAAATATCCTTTTTCGTGATAAAGTTCTAATATTGATACTTATTATTATAATCTATACAGGTTAAGCCTTAAATATACTTGTATATTGGGTCATAAGTATATATAGTTGTGGCCCAAAACTCCTTGACTTCTTTCAATGCGGCCTAGAGAAACAAAAAGGTTAGACACCCCTGATGTATAGCATATTTATTAATGGGTAAATCATATTCGATTTTTTTTTTTTTTTTGATTCTTTCCGCCCTGTGGCACAAAGAGGTGTTTTAATTATACCCATTTCGAAGAGGCAGTCGGGTGATGAGAGACGAGACCCGACATATTCAGGACAGACCACTTTTCTGGGATGATCCCGTATCCTCAGAGCAAACGTCTCCCAAAATACATATAGTGANTTGGCTACATATTATTTGTAAATATATTAGTCAAATAAAAATGCACTTTAAAATGGTGTTTCGTTGCTTTTTATTAATTAAAGACCCAAATTAAACAAATATTTGTGTTTTTCAAATAAATTTTCGTTTGTCTCTTTTATAATAAATGAATTTATCTATTTCTAAGTAAAAATTGAAAGTGTCTGAGAAGTAATTTTCTAAAATATCCTTTTTCGTGATAAATTTCTAATACTTATTATTATAATCTAGACATGTTAATCCCTAAATATACTTGTATATTGGGCATAAGTATATATAGTTGTGGCCCAAAACTCCTTGACTTCTTTCAATGCGGCACAGAGAAACAAAAAGGTTGGACACCCCTGCCTTACAGCATCATCATTACAATGAATGCCAGACTATTTATTACTAATAAGTTTGGAAATCTTAATGTAAAATGAACATGATTAAAAAATATATGCTATCTTTATAGAATATTTATTGAATATGATATTTGTAATCAGAAGAATTTAATAGATTGTAAAGTTTCTATTAATAAAGTAATGTTTTTGTTAACACGATAACTTCAAAAATCAGAACTAATAGCTACAAATGTTAGTTCTATTCTTTATTCACTATTTCATTTTTAATACTGAAAATAGTTTAAAATTTACTTCCCTTTTAGATAACTAAATTTGTGATGAATATTTTGTAACATTTTTATATTATCAAGCCTGCAATTACACCCTTTATAGCAAACATGTTAACCAAAACATTACTCCTTAATAGGAAAAGCTTTGAAACAATAAGTATTGTTGGTTATTAAGATGTAATGCATCATTATATATTAGATATTATTTAAGCAAATATTTTCTATAGTTGCACTTAGAATATAGTTAGTTATTTATTGTCTTGTAACAGAATCAATTTTTACAAGTTTAGTAGAGAAGATTTTACTGTTAGTATATTTTATTGTGTTTATATATAAATATTGATATAATGAAATTTTTCTGTAATAACAATAATAATTAATAATTTTAATTTTACCATATTATGAAGTNAAAACTGTGGTTGTTTATTCGACATATTTTGTGAAAAATTTTTGTATATTTGTAATAAATATTATAAGTCTAACAAATTTTCATTCAAAATTATATTGATATTTAGTTCGTTAAACGCTGTTTATTAAATAGAAATTTGATCAGAAGTTACTAATATTTGAATATTTATATCAAGCACAAATAATAAAAGTGTTTTTGATAATTTGGCTAAAAAAAATTTATTTGAAATTTTCTAAATAAATTATGGTATTACGTTGTCTTTTTTATTTATTTATCAATTATTGTTCACCGGTAGAATAATTTGAAGGAAAAGCATCTTCAGCCTCTAACGTCTCGAATCTCCTTCTGCTTAATAATAGAAGTGTGCTGCCGGCTTCTAGTTCGTCGTTCTCTCTTTCCTGCGATTCCTGTATGAAATTGATCTTAGTGACAAAATTCGAATTTTCTGTTATTTTCAGTGTTTAATTTTCTTAAAATTTATATTTAGGGTCTATATGATATTCATATTCGATTAGCCAGTGTACCTCTTCTTTCTTGGGAGCCACCACCACTTTCACATAATATTTATGCAAGGTAATGAAAGTTATTTAAAGTATATAAAAATTAATTATTAATATGAAAACATATTATTAAAATATGGTAATTGTTTTTACTCATAATTAAATTCATATATAATTTTAAATTAAAACAAATATCTCTCTCTTTGCAATCAAAACAAAAATTTTTAATTATTTTATGCATGATATTACATTCACAAATTTAATGAGCATAGATTAGTTTTAATGTATAACATATATGATCTGTTTTCTTTATTAGTGGAAAAATTTTAATAATTAATTAAATGGTTATTATTAATCATAATGATTTAATATATTTAGAATTATTAAATTACTATATTTTTGAGACTATAGGCTATATGGTTTGATAGGCAGCACTGTTAAAAAACCAAATATTTATAAGATGTTTTTGTTTGATAAGCCACATGGATGTTAGGTTGCAGTGAAAATGTTTAAAATAATCCTAAACTTCCAATAAATAAATAATAATAGTGAGCTTTGAACCACTAAAAAAAGTTTTATTTAGTACTGGTACACAGAAAACAAATATATCATATATGTATATACACAGAAAAGAACTGTTTTTCTCACTCAAAACCTTCAAAATTGCTGGCTCCACTATCAGAGATAGACAGACAATCTTTATTAGATCAGTATCAGAGACAATCAGTTCCATCACTTTTGCTCTAACAATTCATTATTTAGGTCTATTTCTTCCTTCTTGTCTGAAAAATTATGGGATGAATAGGGCCTTAGCCCACCTGATGTCCCCTGAAATCTTATTGATCTCCAATTCTGATATGTACAAAATTTATGGCTTGGGAACTGAAGGAACATTGGAAAACTCTAGAACAGTTGCTAATTAAATTGATTAAGTCCAGATGACCTGATTGACAGATATATGATGTGTCTCTCACCCTCTTTTACAACCGGTAGCCACGGAGGAGTAATTTACACGATTTTCTTAAAAGCTAACAACTATTTCTCAGACCTTGCAGTTTTACAAAGGAGTTTGCAGAATGATACATGGAATTGAACCTGAACATGAATGCAGCCCAGGTGGCATGACTGACTTCAAGGCAATCAATAGTACAGTCGACCCACCTATAATACGTGTTCCTATAGTTCGGATTCCTATATCACGGCAAAAAAATTGCGACAGTATTCGTACAAACACGCTAAAAAACCTCGTATAATTCGGTAAAACGTCATTGCCAACTCGTGTCGCGACAGGATTGGTCAAATCTAGACCAATAGCAGATATTGTACAAACAGTTGAGTTTAAACGAGCAGCGGACCTACTAAAAACCATTTATTATTTAACGTCCATAAAAATTATATTTATAGTAATGATGTCTCTAAAGTTCAGTGAATTTTTCGCAAAAAAAATAATTTATCAGGAAGCATGCAAGCGCCATTCAATGACAAGCTCCACGACGAAAACAAGCTTAAGCAATGGCGTAGTCGAACAGTGCATGCTTGGTAAGTAATCCTACAATTTTTCGTTTATAGCATAGTTTATATGGATTATTCCCAAAAAATTATACATATTTTGGAAATGTAGAATCAAATAATTTTATGGAAGAAACCTTTCAAAAAGCCATAGTCCGTAAACTGCATACATGCTGGGCTGCGATTGGCTGGACTTGTAGAAAATGGATTCATAAAAACTGGAATGTATCTACCATGTTATAGGGGGGTCGACTGTGCATAAATGTTTTATCGTTTGTTAGGCTACATTTATATTGTAACCACTAGTTTTTCTTTGATAAACTGCAGCTTAATTAACATCTCAAAAATATTTATATTAATCATGCTTTTGTAATATTTTCTATCTGTATAACACACACTTTACTTATTTTATTTTACATTATTTTCATATTTAAATGTCTACTAGGANATTATTTTCAGTTAGATAAATATTTAAAATAATTAAAGCAATTACATTTTTATTTGTCAGCATAAAAAAAGATGCACCAAGAACAAAATTTATTGCTTTTGGAATTAATATTAAATTATTAGGTTATAAACTATATAAAAAAATAAACTAGTCATTTATTTATTAGATAACTACATTTTACTTTTTAATAGTGTGTATTTATTATAGGCTAAGTTTAAAAGACATATCAAATGCACTCAATTTCTATTATATTCATTTAAGTAATGTATGTTTAGATGTGTGTGCATGCCAAGTACCATAAAGAAACTTTTGATTATTATTAGACTATTATTATTTTTGGTTTTGTATTTAAGTATTAAAAAAATTGAAATCATTTTGATAAATATTTGAAATGAAATACTATATTTTTGCAAATATATTTTCCTGGAAAATATTCTTCAGAACAAAGTTCCAAATTTTATAATATCATTATCACATAGTAGTTCCATATTTTGGGTAAGCTGACTGGGTCACCCACCAAAGTCAAATGGCTTCCTTAAGGCACTTTAATGTCTCCTTGTAGGCAGCTTCAGCTACAGTTACATCGTGCTTCATGAAATCAACAAGAATCACATCTTGAACATCCCAAAAGATTGTCAACATATTTTCTGCACTTGTGATTATTTTAAACTTCATGTGTTGGTGAATGTTTCCATGCCATGCTTTCCATTTTGCTCTCTGGTGCAAAGTGGTGCAACAAAAATGTATTGCTCTCAATTGCATAACTTTTCAGGTTTGTCAGTTAGATAGCCATTCTCTCAAGCTTGATTGGACAGGACTCACCTACTGCACACTTTCTGTCCAAACATTCAAGGACAATGTCCCATGCTGTGCAGCTGTGAATACATACTCAAGTTGCAGCAAGCTGTGTTTGTTTCCAAGTAATAAAATTGGGAAACTTACTCTCATATTTTACTAAATAACTATTGGTGTATTTAAAATTTAAAAATCATTTAATTCTAAAATAAAATGTTTTAAAAATTTCAGTAAAGTAATGAGTTGTCCTGTTGTCACATTCAACACAGTTGAAACAGTTGGCAAAATTGTAGATGTTTTAACAAAAGAAATGCACAATGGATTTCCTGTTGTAGATAATAAGGTAATAATTTTTTGTTTCTTTTATTCTTTATATATCATGTTTTATGTAAATAAAACTTTACCATATTTTGTTAAATTTAGCATGAAGGAAGATTTCGTGGACTGATTTTAAGATGGCAGTTAATAGTATTATTGCAGCATAAGGTAATTAAACTATCTTTTCTATTATATATGTTAATATAATAATATAAATGATTTAGATTGAAGCTTGTTATCAGAAAAATTAGACAAATAACTGACAAGGAAAATGGAGTTAAACTTTACAGAATCAAATAGCAAATATCAAACAACAATATGGAAAATTATAAGAATTTAGAAATTATTTTGATATAATAAAATTGCTTAAAAATAATATATTTAACAATTTCTGATTTATTTATTTAACTTTTATTATACAAAAAAAAAGAATGAACTTATTTTGATAACTTATTATTTACTTTCCTAATTTTGATTATCTTATAAATATATATTATACAAGGTTGCTTCAAAAAGTTCCTGGAATTGGTTTATTAATCAAAAATATGTGTACAATTGACAAATTAAACAACATGTCCTTCAAAGTATTGTCCTTCAGCAACCACACACTTTTGCCAATGCTGATATAGCAGCTGAAAACATTCTTGTAAGCCGTCTTGCGACAGTGCCTGCAACACAGATGTCATACTCTGTATAACCTCATCCCGCATCTTTCAAGAAGGTAGAGGAAACGGAAAGCGGTAGAAATTTCATGAGGTCTGCCATGAGCATTCATGGCACCATGTAATGGCAAACACAGTGCATGTACAATTGATTATGCAGGATGGAATGACAACTTTCAACTGAAATTCCTGCTGTCTTGGCAATCTGCTGAATTGACTTTGGGTTGTCTGACCTCACAATCTCACGTACAATCGATACTTTCTCATCCCTCCTGAAAACATTTTTGCCAGTCAAACTTCATGGATGATTCAACGTAGGCATCCTGAAGCATCTTCAAGGTCTCAGAAAGTTTTTTCTTCAATAACATATCATTCACTGAAGGTCGTGTTAGTGAGAACTGTTGTCATCTTTGCAGAGAGTATGGACCTATTTAGGTAAGACATGTTCCCTTTTTCATCACCTTTAATTGACTAACCCAGCATAATTCTGGGAACTTTTTGAAGCTACCTTTACCTTGTACACACACACACAGGGAGAGAGAGAGAGAGAGAGAGAGAAATATTAATACTGAGGCAAGTATTATCATTAACAAGTTGTAGATCTTCCATAAAAAATTTTAAAGAAATTAATATATGAATTGAGAGTAATTCATAAATTTAACCTGTGCTGGTTTTATTTTGAATTTTGTGAATTATAATAATACCATGAAGATTTGATGATAAATGAATGTTTCCTGTATGAACAATGCTGAAATAGTTTTATTTAAGTTGTTAATAAAAAAAAAAAATAGCAATAAAATATTATTGTCATCAATAAAAATATGTAATTTTCTGTGGAATAAGTACTTTAAATAAGTCTTGTGTGTACTTTTAAAAGCTTATTAGATATTTTTTATTTTAAACAAAAAGTTAGCTTGATTTAACAAGTTATATATATATATATAAATTTGCTTATAATAATTTTTATTTATAGGTTTTTAATGAAACTGCAGAACGAACTTGGCCAAATAAATTAAAATTAAAAAACTTTAGGGATGCGTATCCTCGTTATCCACCTATTCATGTAAGTTAGAAATTAAAGACATTATATATTTAAAAATGGAAAACTTTTAATTTAGTTTTACAGAGAAAATATTTAGATACAAATTATAACAACACAGATTCAATTTACTTTTTAATTTTGTAGTACTTTGAATATATTATTTATATTTTGAATATTAAGTGTCTTTTTTTCCTTGTTCATAATTTATATAAAATGATTAATACTGAATATAGAGTATAAGATGCTAGAATATGATACACACACACAGTTTGAAAAATATTTTTCAAACTGTGTGTTATAATTTACATAGAGTATGCTCTTAATAGGTAATAAAATTAAAGTTCTAAAGCATCTTAGGGAGCTACTTTTAGATAAAGCTTAACAAACTTTATTAGATGAAACTGTGCATACATGAGGAAGAAAAAGAATAAAAGTTAGATATTTGACATTTAGAGCTATAAAATTGTACAGTTTTTCCCCTCATTTGATATCATTATTGCTTTAAAAATTTGTTTTCCAATAGTCCAGAATTTTGTTTGTTAAAACTTCATGAAGGTTGTGTATTTTATTAAAAATTTTAGAAAATAATAAATTATCACAGCAGTTTTTTGCACAGTATAAAATTCAAAATACATAAAACCACTACTTCATGCATTTCCTTGAAATACAATAATCTGTATTGGCTGTCTATAAATCAATGCATCCATAATTTTGTTAAACTATGTTTTCTATATTAATTTACACATGTAAAAATTTTTATGTTTTGTATATATTATACAACTAGAACATTAATTATTAATTTTTTTAATTGCTTTTATAACCACTTAACATTTTGGTTTATTCATCCAAAACCCCCCCTTTAAGTGGTTATAAAAGCAATTGATTATATCCGGCAAATATTGCTAATTTAGCTTTGTTACATTCTTCATAATTTTTATGAAAATTAGGCAGAATAATTATTTAGTAAAAGTTATGTGATTAAACAATATTTTAACACAAAAATAACAAACACACAAAATTAGAAATTTTATATTTAAATCATAAATAATTAAAATTGTCATTTTTTTTATATGTAGCAAGTAAATATATCACAGCAAGAGAGAAACTTTACCATAGATTTAAGACCTTACATGAATCCATCAGCATATTCTGTTCTACATGTAAGTAATTTTACATGAATAAATAACTTATTTTCAATTAAATTAGTAAATTAAAAAATGTTGTTATTAATGTTTAACTCATACAGTAGTAGTAATTTTTCACATTAGTTTTTTGTGAGCATTTTTTACCAAATTGACTTAATTAGCACGAGGACATCATGGAAGCACAGCTAAATATTATCCATCTGTCTGCGTAAAAATTTTGGTTGAGAAAAAATTTTTACTTACCAAACGCCCTCAAAAACTGCCACTTAATGTATCCAATCATATACAATTTTCCTGTATTGTCACACAATCATATTCATAAGGTGATGATTTTTCTGCTCTGAATCATTTTTGGTGACCTGTTGTCATCAAAAATGACATCACGGAGATTTCTAACAATTACTGCGAGAGATATGCATGAGATAAGCATGGTCTGCAATTCTCTGTGAACCTTGGATGCTTGTATCCTGGTGCACTATGACCTTCAAAAATTTAAATGTGTTCACAGATTTGCTCCATGCCCAAAAAAATACAGAAAATGACATAAGGGCTGTGGTGTTTTTCTCATAAATAGAAAAAAAATGATTGCAGAAACAAGTTTAGGTGGAAATAAAAGTTTGAAGGGCTCTGTAAACAAAACATCTCATTGAAGTTTGGTATATGCAGAGAAAACTGACAAGTGAAAAATCCTGCAATAAAATTCAAAGAACAACAATTATATGCAACATAATTATGCATGCGATCGGTTTAATAGTCAAATATGCATTTAATAAAACTGTCCTCAAATTATGTAAATCTAATCTCTGGTAAAATTTGACAAAACATTAAGCAATCTGATGAGAGGAGTATTTTTATTTGAAGATTTTTCTTCTTAAATATAATCAGTAAAATACAGTAGAGCATCGGTTAACCAAAAGCGTTCCATTTGGACTGTGTCGTGCTGAATTGAATGTTTTTGATACTAGATTAACTTCCAAAATATATTTTTTTTTTGTTTTTCAATATATTTATTTTGTTTGTACAAAATAAAGAAATAATTTTTAACGATACAATAGCCACGATTATTATTTTAAAATATTTATGAAAATTCAACACAAAGTGACACACGACGGAGAAAAATTTCAACACGGAATAGGTTAATATATTTTTTTTGTACATAATCGGTTATCGGAACAACTCCAGTCCCCAGTTGATTCGGATAAACGATGCTTTACTATAATAAGTTTCTATTGATAATATAGTTCCCAGAATAGTTTCAAATTTATTAAACTATTCAATATTGTAACATGCTAAGAATAATTTCAATTATCAGTTTTTAAACATATGATGATAATATATTATTCAAACTTATGAATCGGAATTTTTAATTCAGTTGCAGTAATGTTCTATATGTATACTGTTGAATTACAGAAATAATAGAGTAATAATAATTTTCAACAGTATTAAATATAAATTAAAAGCATTATTATTTCTGTATTGTTGACAATTATTGTTTATATATAATTAATTATAAATTTCAGACTGCTTCTCTTCCTCGTATATTTCGTCTGTTTCGTGCTTTAGGTCTTCGCCACATTGTTGTGGTGAATGATAGAAACGAGGTGAGTTAATTTTTTTAAAATGTATGTTTTTGTACATTTTTGTTCTTTTAAATTATTTTTAATGCACATTTCAGGTCATTGGCATCGTTACCAGAAAAGACCTGGCAAGATTTCATTTTCACTCTAGCCGCGGAAGGATGCATTTTGAAGAATTTCACGTCTCTCAAGGATAATTACAAAGTTATTGTGTGGTGATCTTATTTTGTATACAATACTTAGATTTATTTATCTTGAAAGTCTCTGTGATACATCTGAAAAAATTTTATAGAATAATTTTATTTTAAAAAGGAATTTACAAGTTATATATTATCTAATTTTAATTGGTCACAGATAATTAAGTTGATATAACTTTGTATTGTATCAAAGTGGAAGAATGCATAATACTTTTCTGTAAGATAAGGTTATCTGGTTGTATTCTGTGATTTAAAACATTATGTACTTCATCTTACTCTGAACTGATAAGTAAGTTTGTTAATAGTCTTGTTTGATTTATACATAATCTTAAACTTACTTATCAGTTCAAGTGACGATTTTATAAATTAGGAATTTAATATAAATTCAATTGATTTTTTTTATATATATAATACAAACAAATTTATTTGGATTGGAAATTGGTGCCAGAAGTATGCATGTCCCTTTTAAATTTTATCATGCAACAAAAAACAAATTATCTTAACAGTGAATATTTGATTATTTTCTTACAGATGCCAACCATTATTAAACGGTAAATAAAATTATTTACTGGTTAATTTTAATTCCATTTATTTAAGAACATTTATTCTTAATTAGTGTCATTGGATATCTTCAGTAAAAATATCTATATTTGAAACCTAGCATTTTCAATCTATTAATTTGATACTGCACAAAATGTTAACTCCTTATTTTCATTAGACTAGTAGTGCTTACAAGTGTTTTGACTAAAAATCTTTTTGTAGGACAGTCTATATTAAGTTATCACATTTTATTATTACTACTTCTGAGTATTTAATATTAATAATTTCAAATGGAAGCATAAAAAATATAAACTTGGACTAATTCCATTTTGTTCTGTTCTTTAATTAATGTCATAGAGGTTAATTAATCATACTACCTGGCAACAATATTTCAAACATACTTGTTTAAACAGTAGAAATGAAGTGCATATAAAAATTAAATTAAATTTTCATCCACTTGATTATTTTAAATAATATATTTATGTTACATTGTACTTGTTTTTGGGAGAAAATTTGATCTGTTTTTTGCAAATATCTATCAAGTGTTGTCTTTTTTTCCAGAGAATTCTACTGATGAGCTATTTTATAAAAATATTTATTATAATTTCCTATATTGTTATTTACAAAGTTTTCTTGTTAGTTACAGTAAGTTTTTTTTAATTCTCTTGTTTGATGTGTATTTCTGGCACCAACTAGTTGAAAATTATCATTAGTGTTATGTCAGTTTTTTGTTACTCGCTGTCTTTGATGAAAAATAACAGTTAATGACATTCAGGATTTCTTCAAGAAACTCTAATTTTCTTTGGTTAGAGTATTTGTCAAAAATTGAAATTTATTATTTGAGTTGTGAATCTAAGTATATTTTTAAAATATTTTATCACAGCTTAGATTGAAACTCAGTTGATTTAAAGCTTTGTTAATTAAAAGACAGGTAATACATCTCTGGGAGCCACTAACCTTTTACTTCAGAGGAAAGATTTGGCCAACTGGTGTCCGTTCCACTTTGTTTTCTGAAAAGAAAAATCATTTTTGTATTGTCAAAAGGCAGGGAATTGAGTATATACTGTTTGTAAAATATAAAATGTACAAATAAATATTGTTTCTATTGTACTTTAAAATGTAATATCATCAATGTTAAATATTTAGCATGTATTTATATATTGCCAAATAAATTTTGTAAAAAATTTGAAAGGGGTTAATTTTTTTCTTTTAAATCATTTTACCATATTGTGAGAGGCAGACTTGAGAAAACATTCATTTTTCGTCTTTGAAAAAGTTTCCATTTTTTTTTTATTACCGAGGAATGACGCCTCCCCGACCATCCAAACAAGTCAGTGATCTGGAATCCACACTATTAAGTGCAGTAAATCTATATATACCAACTCACAGTTTCTTGTAAACCCTCTCTCTCAACCATTATTCAATAGCATAAAACTATGCATTCTCTTTTTTGTAGAATTAAATCAGTTATTTTAACTTTTAACCTTGTATCCGTGTGATTCACTTGCGATCCGTCTCTCAATCCTCCTCCATCCTGAATCCAATCACCCGTACTCGTGACAGCTCATGCAAATTCCAAATTTGTGTCTGTCCTAGAAGACACAGTGATGTCAGTCCTGACAAGGCACTAAAGAGGTGCCAACCTTATGATCACAATATGAAATACCTACCTCAGACCACCACACCTTAAAATGAATAACAACACAATCAAAGTTGAAAAAAAAAAACTCAAATACTTGGGTGTTATACTTGATTTCTGATTTTTGTAGGATAAACATGTGGAATATATCTCTAACTGTACAGGATTTATACTTCAAGCTTTTGCACAAGTAGCCAGAAGAGACTGGGGACTATTTGCAGATGCAATGGCCATTATTTATGACAGTATATATATATATTCCTATCATTACATATGCATGGGCCACTCATAAGGTACATACTAAAAGGAAACTAGTCTCATTGCAAAGACGTGCCCTTCGAAATGCCTTGGTTATGAATAGAACTGCAAGCAATCAATCCTTACAAGTTATTGCAAAAAAACTACCAATAGACCTAACAGTTATGATGAAAGATAAATTACAACAAGCCGAATGGGGTGAAAATATTAAGACATACTCTATAACAATACTATACAATAACATCAAATGGAATTCTCCTTACTGTGACACCTCTCCTCCCGGTATTCCCTTAAATTACACTTTTGAAAGCAATAACTATGTCGATGTTGATACTGATATATATTCTGATGGCTCAAGAATTAACGATTTGGTGGGATGTAGTTTTGTTGTCTTCAGGCAAGATCTCGAAATATACAATCAGACTTACCGTCTTGATGACCACTGCACAGTGTTTCAGGCAGAAATTTTCACTATTAAAATGAGCATCAACTGGATAAACAGTAATTATAATAATTACTCAGTTCATATCCATACTGACTCTTTATCCGCGTGCAATTTAATCAACAACTCAAAGCTACATCCACTTGCCGAGGAAATCAGACATCTTATGAGGTTTTCCAACTGTACTTTTGCTATCACACGGATCAGAGTGCATCAGGGAACGTTAGACAATGAAAGGGCTGATCTCTTGGCAAAATCTGCAGCTAATTATATCACTGCTCCTATTGCTTATAATAAATACAGTCAATGTACCTTGTACCATATACTTTGGGAACATGCTCTTCATTTATGGCAAATTGAATGGGATCACAATGATCATCATATCACTCATGAATACATTCCTAATCTACTGGAACAGGCACTGAAAAATGTAGATTCCATTTTCCAGTGCCTGTTCCAGTAGATATAAACAGAACCACCCCATTGGCCAGATGGATGAAAAGTAAGACATCTGTGTGTCACCGATTCCTTTTAGTTTTAATTGGATGTTTGTGTTTTTTTAAAGGACTTTATCTCTGGTGGCATGAAGCCTAAAAAGGAAGGCCTGTCGCCATGAATGTGTACGTGTATAGTCCAGAACGCAAAATAAATGGTGGTCCCTCTTGGGCAGACTTGTCTTTGATTTGGTTAATAATAATTTCACCATCAGACGGAAAAATCAACAAAAAGTTAAATTGTGATCGTGCTAAAAAAAAATATTTACCATTACTACAACTTCATGTTATTTCATTTTCTCTATGAATATATATTGTAATGTAATTGTATTATTTATCTCCTGGTAATGCTCCATGCAGGGCCAGGAATGTACTGGACAGTACATAATAAATAAAAAAATGAATGAATGAATATGAAATACCCAATTTTCAGAAATACTAAAACCTGAAAAAGATTGCATGGGGTTTTATGCTTGAATAAATATGGCAAATGTTTTTTAATCCTCCCCAGTTTCAGATATTTTGGGATTTGGATACAAGCTGGTGAGGTTCTTCGATGTTAAACAAAACCGAAAATGTGTTTCACTAAATTGAGGTAATAATCCAAGATACGATATAATTTATTTAATTCTGTAATTATTATTAAATTCATTACTAATAATACCATGCAATGCTCAAATTAAAAAAATTTATATATGATGTACAATTTGGATTAAATTATGTATTAGCAGTTTGTTTTCCACCAGAAAATGAGCTATTTGAAATTGAGTTCAAGCATTAGCAACTCAATAATAGTTTTGGGGAGCCATCTATGAAGATCACTGGTCACTATATTGCAGCAGTAATGTGCAGTAGTAGCAATTGTATCAGCAAACATGGACATTGTCACTTAGTTTTTAAGATACAGTGGAATCAAAGTCATGGAACCCCATTTTTGATTACATATTTGGATTCCTCATGCAATTAATATAAAATGGCAAAGTTTTATCAAAATTGACCAATCAAATTTTGAGAACAAATTTGATTCTATAAGACAGTGGTCTTCAAAGTAGGGTATGTGTATCCCAAGGGGTATGCAAAGTGAGGGTATGCCGAATTTCCCTTCAAAATACTGTGTGTGTATCCTGTCTGCAGTCTGTCTAATCTCACAGTCATCCTCCCGAAGAAGTAGGTTCACGATCACTTCCGATCATACACAGAAAAAATTCAAATTGTGGGTAGCAAAAAATTTAGCAGGAATTATGTATTTATAGTGGAAATTTTACAAATTTTCTTATATTCTAGGGGGTACAACTTATAATTATTTTCATCTTAGGAGTACGCAATCAGAAAAGTTTGGAGATCACTGCTATAAGACACAGAAGATGCTTCACTAACACCACCTCAATAATTATTTTAAAAAAATATTTGCTTTCCCCAGTCTGACTTATGTTTAACTTACCAATGCAGCTTAATCCACTATTTGTTGATCTGATGTAAAAAGTCAATCACTTCTATTCCCCAACTGTTTGGGAATGATGTTGCTAATGTATTAATAAACCAGATAATGTCAGACATGTTTTGAGTAAATTTCATGAATTAACTTATAAAACAAATAGTACTTTCAGATTCACTGTTGTTTTCTGACAAAGCATCAACTGATAAAAGATTACAAAAATTAACTTTTCTCAGACAGCAGTTTAGTCTTGTTTTACATTATGTCACACTACAACTTACTATGCCATTTCTAACAGCAGCAAGAGTAATTTGTTTGTGTTATGCATGTAGCATCATTAGAACTGCAGGCAAACATCAAATATTGTGTTTTGCTTCATAAATTGTCCTCGGAGACACTAATGATTCTTCAGAAAGCTTAGTGATATTGCAATGAAGAATCCCAGGTCTACGATTGGCATGAGTTACTGTTAACAATGATCCACAAAGCAGTCTAACTGATGAAAACATTGCCATGTTTAGAATGTTATTCACAGCAACTGAAGAAATATCATTAGACATTGTAAAAATTTCCAACAGATATTCCTATGTTCTGATTAATCACCCAAACATGCATTGTGTTTGTCAACATATGGTTCCAAAAATTGTCTCCAGAACAAAGAAATGCAAACAGCAGTATCGAAAACTTAATGGCTATCGCTGAAATAGATAATTTTTTAAATATGATTGTCACAGGAGACAGATTTACAGGAAATACTATATCATAAGACAAAACATGGAAGATGATGATAACTTCCAATTAGAAGTTATCATCTCCTTGGTCAAAGGAAAAGTTGTTGGAAATTTTTTTCTCAGGTTATTATTCACTAGGAATTTATTTCAAAAAACCAAACAGTTACCAAGGAAATGTACATACCTTGATATCCTTTGTGGTCCAAGAGTTGTAGTAAGAAATCCACAAAAAATAAAAAAACATTGATTCTCCTCCATGCCACTGCTTCAGCATAATTGATATTAGTTAAATAATATGTAGTAAAGCAAAGCACAATGTGATAAACACTAGAACAACTCCTGCATATTCTCCCAACTTGTCACCACTAGATTTTCACTTCCTTCTTCACTTTAAAGCCAAGCTGAAAGGGCAGTACTTCAGAGAGACAGACCATTGCCACTGCAATGAACTATTGAAGAGTGCATTCCAGAATTGTTTTCAACAGCTTTAAGAATGTTTGGCAAAAAGTGAGAGCTGCAAAGGTGGCAATTTTGAAGGAAATAACAGTAAAATGATTTACATATATAAACTATTTTAGGAAATTATAAAAATAAATTCCAGAACTTTTAAATTTAGAATCAGAACAAACGTTATGGTTTCTATGTGATAGTGCACGTGAGTGCGACATCTAGAGAAATAATTAATAATGATATAAAATAATCTGGTGAAAATATATCAAGACAAAAAAAAATGAAAATGCTAATTTACATTCCATTAAAAAATTTTGATTTTATTGGGCTACAGTTTGAAAAAAATTGTAGATCTATAAATTCTCACTGTTGTCCATCCATCTATCCTTCCTTAATAGCGAGGTTGTGGCCAAAGTTTTCAACGCAAAAATGTGAACGTCGGACATTCAGCACTGCCTTCCTGTAAGCCTAGAAGTTTGACAATTGCATTTGGAATGTCAAGCATGATTCCACTGACATTCCAAATGCCATTATCAAACTTCTAGGCTTACAGGAAGGCAGTGCTAAATGTCCAACGTTCATGTTGAAAAGTTCAGCCGCAACCTTAGGGGCAGGAAGTCCTGATTAACTATATATGAACTTCTGGTCTAGATTGGAAGTTATGTGATTTCAATTCAAAAATTTCCCCGGCATGGCATTGTTATCAGGAAAAATATGACATAGAGGCAATAATGGTATATTTTAAATTAAATAAATTAAAAATACAATTAAAAATTGCAGCCCAACATTGTAATGATATCACAATGATTTTTGCTTGTATTTGACTGAAGAGATTTGTCCAAAATATGCAAAAATAGCACAATTAGTATATATATATATTTTTATTCTAAAAAATAATTTTGATACATTTTTTAACAGTACATTGGATGTATACACATAAGTGGTCAACATTATATTCAATACAAGAATTGTGAATGGTCATAACAGATTTTAAAAGGATGTAACAATTCTCTGAAACTTTTGGCATTTTGGATTATCCAACATTTGGATGGAATTTGTTCAAACAATGTTACATTTATAAAATTTTTCAGTTGCGAGAGTTGATTTCATGCAAAACCATAACTGACATTAGAGACTGTTAAAGATTTTTAAATACGATAAATTATATTTTGATAATATAAGAAGAAAGTAACATACAACATAATTCCACATATGTATGTCACAACATTTCCAGTAATAGCACTTGTTTATTTTATATAACAAACTCAATTCTACAATACTATTGGCAGCATGAACATATTCTAAATTGCAAAATTGGTTAGTAAGTTTTACCTTTATCGTAGAAGAATATGCAATTTTGCTGCTACATAGTCCAGAGAAGGTGAATTTTCGATTAAAAGACCAACTACTGCTACAATTATTTCTTTATAATATTTTGTGTGAGACTATTATATAGTTAAGTGATGAATCTTAACTGAATGGTGTTTTCTGATATAAAAAAAAATACTTTCATTCAATTCTGTCAATGCAGTAATTACATTATACATAAATGCAGCTAACCATTTATAAAATTCTTGAATATATTAAATAAAAATACTATTAAAAAAATGAAATTTAAGAACGTAGTCTAACGATGCGTATTGGAATTTATCAAAAGAAATAAATAGCAAAACATGCCGCTAATACATTACACATATACTTCCATTTGTACAAAAATACAGACTGGGATCAATTACAGTAATTTTCTCCCTAATCTCATGAATGAGAATTTCATTTTATGAAAAAGCTGTGCAATCTATCATCGTATTTTATTTACATTCTAAACTGAAATAAGAATTCATATATTTGGAATAGAGCAATTTAATCTAGATTTTGATTTCTCTTCTTTGGTCTCTTTTCTTAAATTATAAAAAAAATCTCTTATCTTTGAAAATTGATATCACAGATTTACTATAGGAAAAAAAAATTCTTATTCAACAAATTATCAAATATATTAAATAAAATATTTTTTTATAAATAAAAATGCAATATTCAATATCATACCTGAGATACAAATAAAAGCTGCAATATTATATTAAAGAAAATAAAAGCAGAATTCATTTAATAATTATGACAAACTATATATTACATGACATTTTATGTCACAGTTTTCATCCAAAAGAATTTGATTTGTCGTTTTTTGAAACTGTGTTTTTGTATTTATTTGCTATTGAACACAAGACTGTGTTGTTATTAAAACTCTTGGCGTTTATCCACTTTATTCAGTTGAACAGTAACCACCGCCCGGTGGTTACTGTTCAACTGAATGAAGTGAATAAACGGCAAGAGTTTTAATAACAATACAGTCTTGTGTTCAATAGCAAAAAAATTTGATTTGTCATCAGGAACAATGTATTGCAGAGAGATGAATCAATCAAATTTGCAAATTCATACCAATTAATGAAATTTTTAACCCATAAAAAATAAATGTTACTAGCAGGGAGAAAATATGGAAGACAATTTCAGAAATAGTTTTATTTCTCTACAAAAGGAGTCAGATAATGTGACATTTGTTAAACATTATATAAATATTGTACAGAACAGCAACTTATATCAAGGTATTATCTGGTTGTGTGTGTGTAAATTATAATTTAATTTCAGTATTGCAGTAAAATTACAATTAAATTAATAACTGAAGTTATAACAATTATTCTGAGCAATTACTCCCTCTCTATATATAAAAAACTTCATTCAAATTTATCTCAAATGTTGTAGTTTAGGAAAATCAATTTCACCAATACTACTATCATATTTCCTACTGTAAATTTAATATAAAAACACTAAAATACTGTCTTCGGAGTAAGGAAATAGCTTTAAAAAATATAAAAATTATTTTAGGTTATATTAACTAAATAAATCGGTACTACTATTTACAAAAAATTTCTAAAACAGAGATTCAACATATAAATGCATATCATCTAACAAAATGGTATGAAAAACAAGTTGAGAAAAATTGAGTTCAAAAGAATTTCAGAAGTATTTTGTTGAGAATATAAATGAACATGGATATTAACTTGCAAACAATTTTCTGCATCTATTAGTTTGCTTGTGGAAATTTTCCATTCTGACACCATTTTTCAATGCATCAGTCATGAGGTCTTCTCAAGTTTGTGTCTAGAAAATACAGAAACCTAAGAATACAGGTTCCTAAGAAATACCTGCCCTCCCTCAATCATTTCCAACTGAACTTGTTTCACATTAGACCATGCTAGTGCCAACTCAGAGACATCTTATGGGAGAAGGGTTAAGGACATTGTTCTGTCTCATGAACTAAACAATGTAAGAATTTGAAATTTGACAAGTGCAAAGAAGACAGACACCATAGGATTTTTTAGAATTGTCAAATTTGAGGAATGACAATTACATGCAATGTAATTACGTGTGAAAAATCAGCAGCAAATCACCTCCTTTTGCATACAGCAGTACTAACTGGAAACTAATTGCATGTCATTGCTGGTTAATGGAAATTTAAGTGAGAATTTAGAGTGAAATCAGATTATAAAATATTGAATTGAAATCAGATTTGAAATTCTTCAAATAAATATAAAATCGCATTTTATAAAATATTAAACATTAAGATTTCATGAAGTTAACAATTAAATTCATTNTTTTTGTTTTTCAATATATTTATTTTGTTTGTACAAAATAAAGAAATAATTTTTAACGATACAATAGCCACGATTATTATTTTAAAAAATTTATGAAAATTCAACACGAAGTGACACACGACGGAGAAAAATTTCAACACGGAATAGGTTAATATATTTTTTTTGTACATAATCGGTTATCGGAACAACTCCAGTCCCCAGTTGATTCGGATAAACGATGCTTTACTATAATAAGTTTCTATTGATAATATAGTTCCCAGAATAGTTTCAAATTTATTAAACTATTCAATATTGTAACATGCTAAGAATAATTTCAATTATCAGTTTTTAAACATATGATGATAATATATTATTCAAACTTATGAATCGGAATTTTTAATTCAGTTGCAGTAATGTTCTATATGTATACTGTTGAATTACAGAAATAATAGAGTAATAATAATTTTCAACAATATTAAATATAAATTAAAAGCATTATTATTTCTGTATTGTTGACAATTATTGTTTATATATAATTAATTATAAATTTCAGACTGCTTCTCTTCCTCGTATATTTCGTCTGTTTCGTGCTTTAGGTCTTCGCCACATTGTTGTGGTGAATGATAGAAACGAGGTGAGTTAATTTTTTTAAAATGTATGTTTTTGTACATTTTTGTTCTTTTAAATTATTTTTAATGCACATTTCAGGTCATTGGCATCGTTACCAGAAAAGACCTGGCAAGATTTCATTTTCACTCTAGCCGCGGAAGGATGCATTTTGAAGAATTTCACGTCTCTCAAGGATAATTACAAAGTTATTGTGTGGTGATCTTATTTTGTATACAATACTTAGATTTATTTATCTTGAAAGTCTCTGTGATACATCTGAAAAAATTTTATAGAATAATTTTATTTTAAAAAGGAATTTACAAGTTATATATTATCTAATTTTAATTGGTCACAGATAATTAAGTTGATATAACTTTGTATTGTATCAAAGTGGAAGAATGCATAATACTTTTCTGTAAGATAAGGTTATCTGGTTGTATTCTGTGATTTAAAACATTATGTACTTCATCTTACTCTGAACTGATAAGTAAGTTTGTTAATAGTCTTGTTTGATTTATACATAATCTTAAACTTACTTATCAGTTCAAGTGACGATTTTATAAATTAGGAATTTAATATAAATTCAATTGATTTTTTTTATATATATAATACAAACAAATTTATTTGGATTGGAAATTGGTGCCAGAAGTATGCATGTCCCTTTTAAATTTTATCATGCAACAAAAAACAAATTATCTTAACAGTGAATATTTGATTATTTTCTTACAGATGCCAACCATTATTAAACGGTAAATAAAATTATTTACTGGTTAATTTTAATTCCATTTATTTAAGAACATTTATTCTTAATTAGTGTCATTGGATATCTTCAGTAAAAATATCTATATTTGAAACCTAGCATTTTCAATCTATTAATTTGATACTGCACAAAATGTTAACTCCTTATTTTCATTAGACTAGTAGTGCTTACAAGTGTTTTGACTAAAAATCTTTTTGTAGGACAGTCTATATTAAGTTATCACATTTTATTATTACTACTTCTGAGTATTTAATATTAATAATTTCAAATGGAAGCATAAAAAATATAAACTTGGACTAATTCCATTTTGTTCTGTTCTTTAATTAATGTCATAGAGGTTAATTAATCATACTACCTGGCAACAATATTTCAAACATACTTGTTTAAACAGTAGAAATGAAGTGCATATAAAAATTAAATTAAATTTTCATCCACTTGATTATTTTAAATAATATATTTATGTTACATTGTACTTGTTTTTGGGAGAAAATTTGATCTGTTTTTTGCAAATATCTATCAAGTGTTGTCTTTTTTTCCAGAGAATTCTACTGATGAGCTATTTTATAAAAATATTTATTATAATTTCCTATATTGTTATTTACAAAGTTTTCTTGTTAGTTACAGTAAGTTTTTTTTAATTCTCTTGTTTGATGTGTATTTCTGGCACCAACTAGTTGAAAATTATCATTAGTGTTATGTCAGTTTTTTGTTACTCGCTGTCTTTGATGAAAAATAACAGTTAATGACATTCAGGATTTCTTCAAGAAACTCTAATTTTCTTTGGTTAGAGTATTTGTCAAAAATTGAAATTTATTATTTGAGTTGTGAATCTAAGTATATTTTTAAAATATTTTATCACAGCTTAGATTGAAACTCAGTTGATTTAAAGCTTTGTTAATTAAAAGACAGGTAATACATCTCTGGGAGCCACTAACCTTTTACTTCAGAGGAAAGATTTGGCCAACTGGTGTCCGTTCCACTTTGTTTTCTGAAAAGAAAAATCATTTTTGTATTGTCAAAAGGCAGGGAATTGAGTATATACTGTTTGTAAAATATAAAATGTACAAATAAATATTGTTTCTATTGTACTTTAAAATGTAATATCATCAATGTTAAATATTTAGCATGTATTTATATATTGCCAAATAAATTTTGTAAAAAATTTGAAAGGGGTTAATTTTTTTCTTTTAAATCATTTTACCATATTGTGAGAGGCAGACTTGAGAAAACATTCATTTTTCGTCTTTGAAAAAGTTTCCATTTTTTTTTTATTACCGAGGAATGACGCCTCCCCGACCATCCAAACAAGTCAGTGATCTGGAATCCACACTATTAAGTGCAGTAAATCTATATATACCAACTCACAGTTTCTTGTAAACCCTCTCTCTCAACCATTATTCAATAGCATAAAACTATGCATTCTCTTTTTTGTAGAATTAAATCAGTTATTTTAACTTTTAACCTTGTATCCGTGTGATTCACTTGCGATCCGTCTCTCAATCCTCCTCCATCCTGAATCCAATCACCCGTACTCGTGACAGCTCATGCAAATTCCAAATTTGTGTCTGTCCTAGAAGACACAGTGATGTCAGTCCTGACAAGGCACTAAAGAGGTGCCAACCTTATGATCACAATATGAAATACCTACCTCAGACCACCACACCTTAAAATGAATAACAACACAATCAAAGTTGAAAAAAAAAAACTCAAATACTTGGGTGTTATACTTGATTTCTGATTTTTGTAGGATAAACATGTGGAATATATCTCTAACTGTACAGGATTTATACTTCAAGCTTTTGCACAAGTAGCCAGAAGAGACTGGGGACTATTTGCAGATGCAATGGCCATTATTTATGACAGTATATATATATTCCTATCATTACATATGCATGGGCCACTCATAAGGTACGAAACAAATTTAGA
>NW_019385798.1:215712-223188 GCF_000671375.1 Centruroides sculpturatus
CCCCCTATAACACTGTTGATAATTCCGTTTTATATGAATTCCATGTTGTACGAGTCACTTAGATTTTACAAATACGCGAGTCGTTCACAGCCCGGCATACATATTTGTAAAATCTAAGTGACTCGTACAACATGGAATTCATATAAAACGGAATTATCAACAGTGTTATAGGGGGTCGACTGTAAAGAAATTCACTTCACATTTATAACTATTGTTACAAATTACAAATTATTACATGATTACAAAGGTTTAGATCAAAAATACTACCTACGATTTTTTATTTCTTTAACTTTTTGTGGTGTAATGTAATAATTTCGGTTGAAAATGCAAACATAACGCAAATACCGGCTGACTAAATGATGCTATTAACGATTTGTTTGCTGCTGGGGTTATCCCCATTATTTTCAATCTTGGTTTACAAGATTGTAATAGCAATTACAAAATGCATATTTCCAAACTGGCTATCACTATGCACGATGACGTACTGAGCGCGTGGCACGGGAGATAGGGAGATAAACAGATAACAATTAGGCTACTCGTGTCCAGAAGAAGCAGGGCATGTCACAAACCTCTACAGAAATCGTTTGTCATACTTTCGCCCGATCTCCAACAATTAAGCTTATCTAGAAGTTAAAGTCGGAGCATGCCTAGAGAGACAAATTCGCTCCGTCGAGCGGAACGTTTATTTCACGCTCTGGCTAACTTTACAGGAATACGGGGATAGAATATAGCAAAATATGTAAATTCTCTATTTTAAAATTATTTCTTTTATGTAAGATTGAATAATATTCTCAAAAAAATCTAAAAAAAATAGAAGTGTTTATATTAGTAACAGATTCTTAACTGGAATACTGTTATAATAGATAAAATACTTTATAGGGTGTTTAGAAAATTTAACACCTTATTTTCTATGTACATTAAAGTTCGATAACATTTAATAAATCAGATGAAATTTAATATAGTAATGAGGGTGGGAAATATTTAATGCTAAATTTTAGAAGACATTTTTTTTTTATCACTTACAAGGCTCTGTAACAATAGCTAATTGTAGATAATAAAGATAATATTTACGATATAGACTACATAAAAACTAAAAGAGTAGGCCTGCTCTTAGAGGCGTATGATATAGTGAAGTTGACTGATAGAAAAGTTCTCGTTTTAAGACGTGGAAGTAACTACGAAACGAACAAATCCATTATATCCCTCTAAGCTTAATCCCCTTGGCAAATTACACCGGGGACTGAAATCTGAGCTGTTTTGATTTTTGGCCCGCTACTCTCAGAGGGATTGTTATTAGTGGAAACAAACGAGATGGTTTAGTGTAAGAGTGATGGCGTCAGCACCCGCGAAATTGGACATAATTGGCCCATAAATAACAGTTCTTCTGGTTGCCGTCAAGAGCATCCCCGTTACCTAGCAACGGGGCCACCCGTTATTAAATCTGTCCCCTCTGCTCCTCCTATATGTAGCCTTTGTCTATTTTTATGAATCGTACCCAGATAGGTCATACGGCTACTGTGTGAAACCAAATGCGAAACTCGTGTCCCGCATTCTATTTCATCCAGTGTTGAATTTAAAAATTTCAATTAAATACAATTAAATATTAAAATTATTAATATTAGGCATAATTAAATAATAAATCGATAGCTAATATATAATAAAAAAATTATAAAAGAATAAATAATTGGTAATTGTATGCAAAAGGAGGTGATTTTCTGCTGATTTTTCACACATAATTACATTGCATATAATTGTCATTCCTCAAATTTGACAATTCTAAAAAATCCTATGGTGTCTTCTTTGCACTTGTCAAATTTCAAATTCTTACATTGTTTAGTTCATGAGACAGAACAATGTCCTTAACCCTTCTCCCATAAGATGTCTCTGAGTTGGCACTAGCATGGTCTAATGTGAAACAAGTTCAGTTGGAAATGATTGAGGGAGGGCAGGTATTTCTTAGGAACCTGTATTCTTAGGTTTCTGTATTTTCTAGACACAAACTTGAGAAGACCTCATGACTGATGCATTGAAAAATGGTGTCAGAATGGAAAATTTCCACAAGCAAACTAATAGATGCAGAAAATTGTTTGCAAGTTAATATCCATGTTCATTTATATTCTCAACAAAATACTTCTGAAATTCTTTTGAACTCAATTTTTCTCAACTTGTTTTTCATACCATTTTGTTAGATGATATGCATTTATATGTTGAATCTCTGTTTTAGAAATTTTTTGTAAATAGTAGTACCGATTTATTTAGTTAATATGACCTAAAATAATTTTTATATTTTTTAAAGCTATTTCCTTACTCCGAAGACAGTATTTTAGTGTTTTTATATTAAATTTACAGTAGGAAATATAATAGTAGTATTGGTGAAATTGATTTTCCTAAACTACAACATTTGAGATAAATTTGAATGAAGTTTTTTATATATAGAGAGGGAGTAATTGCTCAGAATAATTGTTATAACTTCAGTTATTAATTTAATTGTAATTTTACTGCAATACTGAAATTAAATTATAATTTACACACACACAACCAGATAATACCTTGATATAAGTTGCTGTTCTGTACAATATTTATATAATGTTTAACAAATGTCACATTATCTGACTCCTTTTGTAGAGAAATAAAACTATTTCTGAAATTGTCTTCCATATTTTCTCCCTGCTAGTAACATTTATTTTTTATGGGTTAAAAATTTCATTAATTGGTATGAATTTGCAAATTTGATTGATTCATCTCTCTGCAATACATTGTTCCTGATGACAAATCAAATTTTTTTGCTATTGAACACAAGACTGTGTTGTTATTAAAACTCTTGGCGTTTATCCACTTTATTCAGTTGAACAGTAACCACCGCCCGGTGGTTACTGTTCAACTGAATGAAGTGAATAAACGGCAAGAGTTTTAATAACAATACAGTCTTGTGTTCAATAGCAAAAAAATTTGATTTGTCATCAGGAACAATGTATTGCAGAGAGATGAATCAATCAAATTTGCAAATTCATACCAATTAATGAAATTTTTAACCCATAAAAAATAAATGTTACTAGCAGGGAGAAAATATGGAAGACAATTTCAGAAATAGTTTTATTTCTCTACAAAAGGAGTCAGATAATGTGACATTTGTTAAACATTATATAAATATTGTACAGAATAGCAACTTACATCAAGGTATTATCTGGTTGTGTGTGTGTAAATTATAATTTAATTTCAGTATTGCAGTAAAATTACAATTAAATTAATAACTGAAGTTATAACAATTATTCTGAGCAATTACTCTCTCTCTCTCTATTTATATATATAAAAAAACTTCATTCAAATTTATCTCAAATGTTGTAGTTTAGGAAAATCAATTTCACCAATACTACTATCATATTTCCTACTGTAAATTTAATATAAAAACACTAAAATACTGTCTTCGGAGTAAGGAAATAGCTTTAAAAAATATAAAAATTATTTTAGGTTATATTAACTAAATAAATCGGTACTACTATTTACAAAAAATTTCTAAAACAGAGATTCAACATATAAATGAATATCATCTAACAAAATGGTATGAAAAACAAGTTGAGAAAAATTGAGTTGAAAAGAATTTCAGAAGTATTTTGTTGAGAATATAAATGAACATGGATATTAACTTGCAAACAATTTTCTGCATCTATTAGTTTGCTTGTGGAAATTTTCCATTCTGACACCATTTTTCAATGCATCAGTCATGAGGTCTTCTCAAGTTTGTGTCTAGAAAATACAGAAACCTAAGAAATACCTGCCCTCCCTCAATCATTTCCAACTGAACTTGTTTCACATTAGACCATGCTACTGCCAACTCAGAGACATCTTATGGGAGAAGGGTTAAGGACATTGTTCTGTCTCATGAACTAAACAATGTAAGAATTTGAAATTTGACAAGTGCAAAGAAGACAGACACCATAGGATTTTTTAGAATTGTCAAATTTGAGGAATGACAATTACATGCAATGTAATTACGTGTGAAAAATCAGCAGCAAATCACCTCCTTTTGCATACAGCAGTACTAACTGGAAACTAATTGCATATCATTGCTGGTTAATGGAAATTTAAGTGAGAATTTAGAGTGAAATCAGATTATAAAATATTGAATTGAAATCAGATTTGAAATTCTTCAAATAAATATAAAATCGCATTTTATAAAATATTAAACATTAAGATTTCATGAAGTTAACAATTAAATTCATTACAATTTCTTCAGGAAAATTTAATTTTTAATCACGCTTTTAATCATTAAAAATTTTTTAATTATTATTTCATCTTCAAATAAGCTTTTAACATTTTCAAATTTTTAAATTAAAAAGTTTGAAAAATCATTCTTAGTCAAAAAATAGCTAAAATTGTTAATGTTGAAACAATGTAACAAAGTGTAAAGATATATTTGCTAACTTAAATTGTCTACTAATCATTCACTACATTTCCTTTTGAATGGATGCATCAAATCTGAGGTTGAAAAGAAAAAGAAGTAAAAAATTATGGAATAAAAATTATACATTAAATGTAATGTTCTGACCTTCAAACTAAACATAAGTGGAAAAGTTTATTGTTAAATAATGTTAATATAATGGAAAAACACATCTTACTTTTCCATCTTGAAATAATAAACATTAAACTATTATTAAATTGAATTTACACTTTATCATACATTGTTAAAAAAATCAAATAAAAAATACTAAATAAAAGAAAAATTTTTATGAGCATTATTATGAATCAAATAATTTTGAATTCTGTCTGAAAAGGATAAAACACAGAATATAAAATGAATTAACTTATATATGCAATAAAACAAAGTTATGCCAACACTTGTCATGTCTTCAAAATTTGTCAATATAATTCATAAGATAAAATTTATCATCATAAAATAAAAAAGATCAAGCAAATAAGAGATTCAATAAAACTCTCTTGCTAATCATGTATCTATTACCTAGTATAATAATAGTTTTGAATACACCAAAAAATTATTAATGAATACTTCATTTTAAAATTATCATCAGAATAGCTTATTTGTTATAGATCTAAAATAGTACATATGCATGTATACACAGACATTTTATATATATACACTGTGTACATATATTTTATATAGGTTTATAAAATATAAATATGTTTTTTCCATTCTTTTCTTTTGAGCTTATCACTATTTTAAGGTGAGTTATATAATACTTAATGAATGTTAAAAGTATTATAAGTCAAGTTCATCTGCATTAACTTATGTCAAGTTTGTATATGACAATTTCCATAAACTTCAGTTTAAATAAAATATGTCATTTATATTATTATAAAAATTGTTAACTATAAAATTTAAAAACTGAAAATAAAAATTACATAAAATTCAAGAATAAAAATTTTTAATTCAATTTTTAAAAATCAAATGCATTGTGGCATTTAGTATTTTACATTTCTAGTTTTCAATGTGTTAAACTGCTAATATGCTCCTAAAAATCTTAAATACCAATAGTATTTAATTGGTCCCAGTTTAAATTAATGATAAAATATTATCAGTGTCTAATTAGATGTTATATATAACATCTGGAGAGTGAAATTAAAACCCCCATTATAAATTAATCTCTCTAATTTTGCTGTCTATTTCATTTAAACTATTTAAAAAAATAAATAAATACTATTAGAAAGATAAATTAAGACAGGAGTCAGATTCTAAATTAATATAAAATCGGCAAGATTAACAAATTTTATAATGGAATTACTTTTTGTTTCGTTTTACCATTCAACAAAACTTCTGCATATGTAAATTTTCTGCAAGAATTTGGATTTATTGTCACTTTATTTGGCACCTCATTATTAAAAACCTGCTTATCATTTTCTGATGAACTTTTTATATCAGATTTTTCTGTTTCATCAACCTGTAGTGATCTTTTCAATATACTAAATATTTCTTCAAACAATTTTTTATATGTTGGACAACTATGATCAAAATGACCACTTAATGGATTTACTGAATTTAAATTTAAAATCTTTTTATGTGAATGATTTGTATTTATATCACCACTTATTTCCGTCTGAACACCTATATCTACATATTTACAATTAGTTTGATATGGTAAAGAATTACAAGGAATCTTGATGTTTTCTGATTCCATTGATGTCACACTAAAAGAATTTGGAGAATCATCTAAACCTTCTATTTCAGAGAATGATGTAATATCAGAATTTACCTGTTTTCTTGAACTAATCAAAGAATCGTACTTCTCTGTTAAATCTCTGTACTGAGCATCTAATTCTGTTAACAGTGAAATTTCATTTACAGTATTTTTCTTATTACAATATTCTTCAATGTTATCCCACTCTGTTTCTAATGTTTCTCTATTACCATAAGCTACTATTCCATTCTGTAACTGGACAAGAACGCAGTCTTGAGATGAAAGTTCTTGTTCTTCAACTTCTGTATTATTTTCTAATGTTGACAATACATCTTTTTCAGAAGCATCTTCATTTAATCTAAAAATGTTGATGGTAATTATAAGCATGTGAATTATATTTTTAAGATAAAAATGTAAAACGTTAAATTTTATCCATAATTTAAAACATTTCTTAAAATTAAAATAACAAATATTAAACATTTTTCAAATGAAAAATAAACTAACTTTTCATTTTCAGATGACAGGAAACTAGTACTGGTGTTAGTTTCCAAAGCTTGTAAAGCATTTTGTAATTCAGCATTTTCCTATAATAGTTACAACACATTAAGATAATTCTATTTGATTTAATTATTTAACAGTAATTATATGAAATAAACAATAATTTTGTACATTTTTTAATTATGAAAATTTCTAAATAATGCTATTTTAATGAGGTACAATTTTATTCCTAAAATTAAATATATTTTAAGTAGAAACTTTTCTTAATATAATCATGAACAAACGTAAGTAATAATTACTTAGAAGACATGAAAGTGTTTTAGGACTAGAAGTTAAACAACAACATTAATAATATTTCCAAAATAAAAAGAAATTCTAATAGGCAATACTATTTGATCAACACTTACAAGATATCCTGCATTTTACAGTCTAACCTGTTTATGAACAAAATTTTGAACACTATATTTTCTCTGGTTGCCATACGATAGTTTGATTTCCAAACAAACTCTCGGCAGAGCTGGCCACCAATGGTCAACTTCCTATACTTCCTAATGTTAAAGAAAGTTGACAGCTCAATCAATCAACGACAGGACTACTGATTCAGTAGTGGTGCCGAAATTTGTCTTGTGTCATTAGACGTCACAACAGAAACCATCAATGACATTGTTATTCGTATTAAATTTCAATGCGCATGCGGGTAAGATACTTACAGTGACCATACGTCCTTTATTTAAGAGGACAGTCCTTTATTTCACTGCTCTGTCCTTTAACTTTATTTATTTTCTAAAATAGGCATTTTGTCCTTTATTTTGTAAAGTTGACGCAAAGTTAAAAAAAATTTTTTTTA
>NW_019385799.1:0-50617 GCF_000671375.1 Centruroides sculpturatus
TCGCCGCTTGGTGTCCTTGATGCATGGCTAACCGTCGTTCCTTTTCATGTTGTGTCTGCAATTTAAAAATTTTGGATAATGATTTACTTTCGTGTTCATAATGTTTGAAAAATGTTCATTTTTACTGTTACGGAGTTGGTTGTGCTACTTTTCATAAATTTAGTAAAACTTATTTAAAAAAATTGGAAATGCGGATCCTGTAGACAGTGAAAACTCCAAAGGTAAATGCAAATTCAATTTTGGAATTGGGACAAGAAGATGAATTAGATGAGTCAACTCACTTTATTTCTCCAGTAAGTGACAAACCGACTGATTGTAACAATAAGCAAAGTAAGTTCATGCTCACTCCAACGACACCTGAGCCAATTGAGTCAACCCGGTTTGACAAACTATTTTTAGAAATTAAACAAATTTATGGAGGTAGACTACCTCACAGCCAATTCAGGTTATAATTCCTTTTATTGCTTTTTACATATGCATTTCGAGCTAGGTTAATTTTCTAGCTTCTCCTCAGTACCTAGCTCGAAATGCATCTGTAAAAAGCAATAAAAGGAATTATAACCTGAATTGGCTGTGAGGTAGTCTACCGAAAAGAATTTTTCGGATTGAAGAGACATTTACTGAATCAACATTACAAACAGCCAAACTATCGGAAAATTCAGAAAAGGTTTTCGGTTGTAATTGCAGATTTAAAACAAGAAAATCGCTAAAAACACGTATAAAAATAAATAATTCATCAATACATCTTTTACGTAATGCACTGTCAGCTTGTTTCGCTTGAGATTATTATCATTCCGCAGATCTTTCTGTTGACCAATTGGCGGATTATTTTCAGGATATCCTGCAGATTTTCATTAATAAATACTTTCCTATAATAACACTAAATAAGAAAACCAAGATAAAGCGAAAGGTATTTTTGGCAAATATTTCAAATGATACAATAAAGTTAATTGGCCAGAAGAAGAGGTTGTTTAATTAAATAATTAAACAATTAAACAAGTGTTCTATTTTAGGAGACAACGTACTANAAGAAGGAAGGGAAAATACTAAATACTTGGACCAAAAATGGTATAATTTACATAAAGATTAATGCAACTTTTTCACCTTCACGAGTGTTTACGTTAGAGTATATTGAGGGTTTATTTCATGATAGAAGTTCTATTAAAGCATAATAAGATAACTAATTTTGAAAGGGATGGACTTTATATATTTTATAGTAATGTAAGATGCTTAATTAAATAACAAATATCAGGAGATCATTCACATTATTTCTGGTTATGATTGTAACTTTGGTATCCTGGCTTTTTGTGAAACATGGACTAATGAAACCCACCCTCCGTTTAAAATAATTTTAATATGGTAAAAATTGAAAGACAACCAAACCAACATGGAGGCATAGTTTTGTTTATAAATAAGGATTTGGTTTATGAGGTAATACCTGATTTGACATTTACTAAGGAGCACATAGATGTGATGACAATTTCTATTAATAAAGTTCTGATTGTAGTTATTTACCGGTCTCCGGCATCAAACTACGGTTTATTTTTTGATGTAGTAAATTCTATAATTCATTTTAAAATTACTAAATTAAGAAATTATAAATTACTTATTATCGGCGATTTTAATGTAGATTTACTTAAAGACTCTTCAGTAAGTACTTGTGACTTGTTAAACTTTTGTTTGTCAGAAAATTTATCACTTTTGGCTGATCGCAGGCAACCGACCAGATTCGATAAAGACACTCACTCCTTGATTGACTTTGGGTTAACCAATATAAGTGAGTCAGAATTTTTAATTCATCAGGACTTATTGTCGGATCATACACCTATAGTTTTCTTTCTCCCAAGGGAAGATACGGAAATGGCTGGTAAATCGCTAAAAACACGTAGAAAAATAAATAATTCATCAATACATCTTTTACGTAATGCACTGTCAGCTTGTTTTGCTTGGGATTATTATTATTCCGCAGATCTTTCTGTTGACCAATTGGCGGATTATTTTCAGGATATCCTGCAGATTTTCATTAATAAATACTTTCCTATAATAACAGTAAATAAGAAAACCAAGATAAAGCGAAAGGTATTTTTGGCAAATATTTCAAATGATACAATAAAGTTAATTGGCCAGAAGAAGAGGTTGTTTAATTAAATAATTAAACAATTAAACAAGTGTTCTATTTTAGGAGATCGACGTACTAAAATATTAACGGAATTGAGATGGCTATCCAAGGATATTAGAAACAAAATAAAGCAAGAAGAGGAAAATTACTGACAGAAAATTCTCTAATATATGTTCCTCTATAGAATTTTGGCAAGAGATTAAACGTCTACCTATCGAAGTAGTTAAAACACAGGATAACGCACAAGTTAATCAGTTGAAACATAATGGTAAATTTTTTCAAAATGAAAAAAATAAGTAATATATTTGCTGAACATTATAGACAGATGGGAGGCTTTGTCACATCAACGTTAAAAAATAATTTTTTCTCACATTCCTCTTCATGCGGTATACTCGATTCTTTTGTTTTGGAAGAGACTTCTCCTAAAGAGATTTNTGCAAGGTGAATCAAAAGTCGTTTTTCGTAATGGTTAACTGATTTTTGAGCCACCCTATATACATATGTTCTAAGAATATTCTTCTAACTTGTAGAACTCGATAGTGCTTTCTAAGTTGTTTGGTGAGTACGATCAAGTTCAGTATAGAGGAAAAAAGCATTTAATTTCGTGATGTAACGAGGAAAATCTACTTCATTCCTTTTCAATACATCTCTCAATCATGCCGCGCTCTCTCACTGTGATAGTCATCATAGTTAATTGTCTTATATAAATTTGGCATAGGTCATGACGTCTAAACTACTACAGAAAAAAACAAAAGATAAAGTATAAGAATATTATCAAATATAGGGCAATAAATTTCCGTGTATAAAATAAAATGAATAAAATTACAGAATATTACAAAATATACAGTAATATCAAATATATTTACAACAGGAAATTTTGCCAAAATGTAACATTCCTTATTTAAATTTCTAAGAAATCAAGGTGCAGATACATTCTAAATTTCTATATAAATTAAAATATTTTAAGAAAAAATAATAAATATAGAATTTTTTTAAAATAAAATGATATCATTACATATCAATTTTTTAAATTAAAATAGAAGAAAATTTAATTTGTGTAACCTAACGATTGAAAATACTGTTGGACTAGATAAAAAAAAATCGTTATTTGTAATAAAAATACCATTACATCAATATATATTTTAAGAATTTTATATCAGTATACGTCTATCGATTGCAAACTGCTATATTAATAGAAATTGTTATTAAAAAAACTCTGTTTTTCATATGTTTCTAATATAATTTGAAGAAAACTATGGACAAAATTAAAATTCAATGTTTGCTAATAAATATTGACAAAAAGAACGTCTAATAATTTCATATATCATATATATATATAGCCGATATATCTATATATATGTATAAATTCCTTTATAATGTAAATTTATAAGACTCAAATACTGTGCTGTATATTGTTCAAGTAATATATACGGGTTTTTCTTTTTATTAGAAGTGAAAATAATAAAGAGAATAGAAAAGTTATTATTAGAAATACATTATATTGGCGTATGATCAGAAATTAAGCAGTTGAAACATAATGGTAAACTTTTTCAAAATGAAGAAAAAATAAGTAATATATTTTCTGAACACTATAGACAGGTGGGAGGCTTTGTCACAGCAACGTTAAAAAATAATTTTTTTCTCACATTCCTCTTCATGCTACTCGACTCTTTTGTTTTGGAAGAGACTTCTCCTAAAGAGATTTTTGATTACATTATGAGTGTAAAAGCGAATACTCCGGACATTGATAAGTTAAATATATTTATTTTAAGAAAAATAGCAGATATAATTGCTTTACCATTATCTTATTTAATTAATAAATCCTTCGAGCGTGGGAGGTTTCCGGAGATGCTTAAACACAATCTTGTAATCCCAATATTTAAAAATAAAGGATCTAAACAGAACTTGGAGAGCTATCGTCCAATTACTATTATTCAGAGTGTAACTAAAATAATTGAAAAGGCTTTCTATAAAACATGTTTGAATTTGTCAATAAATATAAAATTATATCTAGAAATCAGTATGGTTTTAAAAGAGAGGTGTCTACAATTGATGCTTTGACTCATCTTAAACAATATATTAGTAACAGTCTCGATAATTCAAATATTGTAATGGCGGTGTTTATCGATCTGACCAAGGCTTTTGATAGCGTAGATGTTCAAATATTAAAACAAAAATTGTTTAAAGTGGATTGAGAGGAGTGCCATTGGAATGGCTAATATCCTATTTATCAAATCGAACGTACTATGTTAAGGTAAAAAATTCAATATCAAAACCTTTTCGAATGAACAAAGGTGTACCACAGGAATCCATTTTGGGCCCTCTACTTTTTAATATTTATATAAACGATATTGTAGAGACTATTCCCGAGAATAATAATATATTGTATGCAGATGATATTGTTATAACATATGCAGATTGGAATCTTCAATTGGTTGAAAATAATATAAACTCTTTGCTATCTAAATTAAGTAAGTACATGGAAAATAATAACTTAAGTGTAAATGAAAATAAAACAAAATATATTTGTTTATCAAATAAAAACAAAAAAAAGTTTATTTCGAAGATATACAAGTTAGAATAAATAATGAACGTATTCATACTGTAAAATATTTAGGTATCGATATTGATGATAACTTACGATGGAATAATCATATAAATAATTTAACACTCTTTATCTAGATTTATTGGAATAGTGAAAAGAATAATGAGTTTTTTAAATTTTGAGACTGTTTTGCGCTTATATCACGCTTGCATGGAACCTAAACTTCGATATGGTATTTCCATATGGGGTACAGCTTCTTTTGTATTGAATAGGTTGCGAGTTATACAAAATAACTTTATAAGAGCTTTATATAAGTTACCTTATGATTCCTCTGTCACTTCTTTTTATAACCAGATCAAAATTGATAAAATAGAAGCTTTATAAAAAACAAAGTTTTCTATAAAGTTTTAAACTAATAAAAGGTGAGCAAGAAAAAATCTTATATAAGTGATGAATTAAATAAATACCTTAAGCTTTCTAACTACAACTATCGATGGAAAAATAATTTGATTCTACCAAAAGTTAAGCACTGTTTTGGACGAGATGCACCAATTTATCAACTTATATATAACTGGAATGCTTCAAAAGAAGAATACAAAGATTTGAGTACTTACGGGCAATTTAAACGGGCTGTAAAAATTTTGAGCTGCGATTAGTTGTGTGTATTTTTATTTTACTATTATTGTCTCTCTTTTCTGTTTTTTTTTGTTGTTGTTTTGTTGATTGTAATTTATATACATGTCTGTATTTTTAGTTTTTTTTTTTGACCCTTGAAAAAGACCAATTGTCATAGGGTCGTTTGGTTAAATAAATAAATAAAAATATACGTAATTATAAAACAAAGCGTGCATTGTAACGTGGATCTGATGAATCACACCCGCCGAATAACTATTTAGTCGGCAACTTCAATATTAATTAAATGATGCTTAATGTCACCAGGAAAGTCGTGCTAAAATTCGTTAGTTTCCTCCAAGTTTTTATATGCTTAATTCAATACAAAATAAGCTGAACATTTGTGAAGTTGTGGCAAATCTTTCTCACCAGAAGTGTTGGAATTTATAACTATAAACATATGTTAATTTTGTTATTGCAAGCAAAGTCAGGTGCACTCATTTTAAAGCAATAATCGCATTGTCTAAGATACACTTCTTGTTAGCCCTGTTATTCCAGTTTGCTCCTATTTTTGATTAAGGGAGCCAGTGCCAAATCCTCAACTACGTCGTCAAAATTAATTTTTCGCATATTTGTGTTGTATGGACAATAGATTCGGGAAGGAACCTGCCGTTTGCACAGCGTATTCAAACACTGTAATAGAATCTCATTGGTTAGCCTATATCAGTAATGACACGGACGAATAGGCCGATACAGCGCCGAACAATACGGAAAAGTTATGCGATTCGCAAACATTTCCAACTCAAATCTTAATGCTATAAAAATTTTTGGCGTAATCGATACTTGGGCTTAGCGCCACACTCGATTTATTGCCAATTTCAGAGGCTAAATCGTACAAAATCTTACCTCTTAACGGGTTTCCACATGCTCTTAAAGAACGACCCGACTTTCTTCAATGTATTTCTATCCTTGGAATGGTCAGGATTATCTTGCACGCAATCTTCGTGCTCTGCCGGGTCTTCGTTCTCTTTGGTGCTTCGTGGAGGAATCACGCTCTCTCTATTGTTCACTCCTTCATCCTCCACATCTTCGACCAATCTCTCACTAAACAAGGAAAGAAATACAATAAATATATAATTTTGGAATTGAATTACGATGAATATTTATAAATGGTAACACTTGGAAAACATTTTCTTTAATTTCCCATCAGGGCAAGAAACTATTAAACTTATTACTATTTATCGAAAAATTAAAACGATGATTCCTCGTATTTCTCAGAATAACCCCTCGTTAAACAGCTCGTACATATAATATACACAAGTTTATTACATACAAACAGTAATGTAATTTACCTGTTAAAACGTTGGCAGGCCGTCTGACAGATTGGTCGAACCTTCATCACAGCTTTTCTATAAGCAGGCTTGATGTTATTTTCAAAAACGTCCAAACCTTCGAAAGCACCGGTCGAGGGTTCGTACTGCTTCGAGAGGCCTTTCTTCAACTTTCTGCCTCGAAACTTAACATAATCCAAATTTTGTGGACTGACGAATCTTCGCACATCCACATCCAATCCCTCCCTAAATATGCAAAGAGAAAATTCACAATACAATAACTATTTAATTCTACTCTCAAACTACATTAGATCCCCGTGCTTTTAAGTTTATTCGACAGAAGGAAAGGGCCTTTTATAAATCGACTAGTCTAAATCTTTTTCTGTTATTTTAAAAAAAGACATATTGAATATTATAATTGACATATTGAACATATTGAAACGAAGTTGGGTTTAAAATTTTAGTAAATTTCGTCATATTAACGACCTAATCCGTGATATAAAAGAGGCCCGATTACTCGTTTAAACAACAGTAAATTGAAAAGCCCTAAATTATCTTCTTAACACCAGGCCCCGAACTGTGCCTTATAAAGCCCTCTATTGCAATACAGCAATACAGGAAGACACAAAAATCGTAAAGTCTCAATCTTTACATTTAATCTAATTAGGCCTAATTATATATTGTAGATGGAAGTTTTTCTTTAAAGCCTTTAATTGCTAAAACCAATTTCTTATCCGAATAAATAGTAATGAAATGTAAAAAAATCTCTTACCCAGGAGGATGGGGCAGGGGTCGATACTCTCTACCATCAAAAAACATCTTCGAATCGCTTTCCAAATCGCACTCTTCGTCCAAGAGCAAAACTACGCAACAACGACAGCATCAATTGTTGAATTCGTTTGTTACGCGTTAAAAAAAGCGGGAATTTAATGAAGAATTTTGGATTCTTTTTTTATTATAATTTCAGAATCTGACGCGTGTATAATAAAGATTAAAAAGCCACATTACACCGGTGTGAGGATAGGGGTTAGAATAGAGACGGTTCGAAAAATGCACTTGGTGGTGCTGACGTGATGGCGGCACGAAATACAAACGTGTAAATATAGACATTTTGCGTTAACCAAAACCTTACATGGGAATATAAAACGAAATTAAAGCAAATACTTGGCGAAAATACAACAACAACTTGATATTTATACCGTAATATCGAGAGAGATGGTTATTTAATGGCCATTTCTAGAAATGATTCCATATACATAATTATAAAACAAAGCGTGTATTGTAACGTGAATTTGATGAATCACACCCGCCGAATAACTATTTAGTCGGCAACTTGAATATTAATTAAACCGATGCTTAATGTCACCAGGAAAGTCGTGCTAAAATTCCTTCATTTCTCTCCAAGTTTTTATACGCTTAATTTAATAGAAAATCGGCTGAGCATTTGTGAAGTTGTGGCAAATCTTTCTCACCGGAAGTGTTTGAATTTATAACTCTAACCATACGTTAATTTTGCTATTGCAAGCGAAGACAGGTGCACTGGTTTTAAAGCAATAATCGCATTGTCTAAGATACACTTCTCGTTAGCCCTGTTATTCCATTTGGCTCCTATTTTTGATTAAGGGAGCCAGTGCCAAATCCTTAACTACGTCGTCAAAATCGAATTTTTCGCATATTTGTGTTGTATGGACAATACATTCGGGAAGGTATTCACACATTGTAATAGAGTCTCATTAGTTATATCAATGTAGCGTAGACACGAAATATTCGAATTTCGTCTTATGAATCGTCACCTTTATATCCCGATTATATTCGTTATTCGATGCTAAATCTAAATGCATAAATGATTCATAAGGTCGTCCTCGTCTTTAATATAGAAATGTTGCGAAGGCAACCAAAAATGGCCCTTTGCTCTTCAAAAAGTACAGATTATTCCTTGGTATATTATTGCTAAAAACAATAGTTCCTATGGAACTGTTTCGGGATTATTTGTACGCGTATCCGTTTCTTGGTAATCAAATAAACGTTCTCGTTTTCTCTATCCGAATACAAGAAGAATTTTTTTTACCATATTCTGCGTTATAAATACTTAAACGTGTTACAAGGAAGCTACTGTGGTTTAATGCATTTCCTGTGAGCACAACGTCACATTACCGCGAAAACTTTAAAAACAAAAAAAAACTAGACTCCTGAAGGGCGGGCCACCTTTAGACACTTGGCCCGTTGCCCGACTCTAACGACGGCACCGAACAAAGCCAAACGTTTCCATTGATTCCAATGTAAAAGTGGACGATACGCACACATTAGCAGATGCAGTGCCAGCAATTCAGGGGTTTCTCCCATAGCGTGATGTAAAAATCAATAATGGTCTGTGGGGGCAAAATATTTTTTACGAAATTTAAAGCTTAATATCTGCTGAGAATTTTAAAAATTTCTGAAATTTTGCCGTTAGATTTTTTATTTCGGCCATTTGCTTTTGATATGTTTAGGAAAATAACAACACTGAATAGGGAGGAATGGCTGCATCGTATCTTTTGAACCAACCCGAAAACGTAAATTATAAATGATGGAAAAAATAAAGAATGTTGGAGAGTCCGGAAATAATGTTTGCACTTTTCGACTTTTGATGTGCAACTGAAAATTGTTCTTCGGTTCCAATCGACACAAACAGTTTTTTGCAGTGCAAGAACAACAGAAGGACAAAAGTGTCGATTGAGCAGTCATCCAAGACCTCAGTTGTTCGTTTCGCAAAGTTTTTCTTCGAGAGTTTTCTCTATTCTTCTACATATAAATACATTTTCTGATTCGTTTCGTCGAGCTGTCTCCAACGGCGTTTCTTCTTTTCCGGATCGAGTGTTCTTCCAGAGCTACGGGTTCCGGAAATTTGCTACTTCTAACAGCTTTTTCCGACGTTCTGCCGAACGTAAGTTGTAATTTCCGATTTCCTTTGTCTTTATTACTCTTGTTTTTTCGCCACCGTGAAGAATAAGGCTTCTACTATTCTATTTTAAATGTCTTTTCTGCATTTATGCAAGAAATCGAACATATTTTTAGACCCTTCTCAACGATATTTAGCGTTTCATCGTATATAAAGTTTACACGGGGAGTTGGCTTTATTCGAACTCTTCGTCTTAATGTTCGATTTTATATTTATAAGATTTGGGAAGATCCAGCATATTTTTCGAATTTAGTATACCTGAAAAAGAACCCAGAAGGGGCTACGAAAACGTTTGTTATTAATCACTTAGCGGTTAGTGGTTGCTGCCAACCTTAATTATCGTTATCCCAGTGTGGTAAGCAGATAGCTAAAAATTTTATACTTAGTATCGAAACCTAATTGTTGCACTCGGTGAAAACGGGTAAGATCGGCTATAATCTACTAACCTTAATCTTTGCTATCGTTACTTTTTTTCCGAGCAACGCCGGGCACATCTGCTAGTTTACAATAACAGTATTAGCAACACCCCCGAACCTCGAGTATTTATGGGTCGTCGTTGATCAACGCCTGACGTGGCCTGGCTTAACCCGCAACAGGCTTGCTAAATAAAGAGGCCCTCTTAGTGCCCAGAGGAGCGAGTGAAAAAATAAATAAATAAAACCCTCGGAGTGGCAAGTGTGCCTTTGCCACTTTAACTGTTTCTCTAAAATTATCCTTTCTTAAAAGGAATGCGCTTACAAAAGAACAGAAAAAGATTAGATCTGCAGAAACTGTTTTATTTTTGCAAACATTATGTTTTTACAAATTACATAAGTTTTATTCTTTATCGAGGCATTTTTAAACAGACTTTTAATAACATTTATATAGGTCCAAACACATATTTTAATGTGTGCGAGAGCTCTCGACTATCGCTTGGATGCCTTAATTAGGCCGTAACAATTACTATTAATGTTTTACAAATATAAATATACAACAATTTATAATTGAGATTAAAATTATTAATTAATATATTAATAATCAATTAATTTATCAAACGTTTTATGTATAAAAAATTTGTTTTGCAATTAATCCTTTTACTAGTGTCTGAATAACAAATATCAATTTGTTGAGCGTGTCGTTCCAATAACAAATTAAAACACAATTCCGGAGAGTCCAAGTTCCAGGGATGACAAAAATTGGGAGTCAAATTTGAGCACAGACACAAGCCGGAAGAGTCCAAATTCCAATATAGACAGGATTCTGAAGTCAAATTCGAGATAGACGTAATTCGGGTGAGTCCAAATTCGAGTTTAGACACCATTCATGAATCAAATTAGGGGTAGACGTAATTCGGGAGAGTCCATATTCGAGTGCAGACACCATTCATGAGTCAAATCCGGGGTTGACATAATTCGGGAGAGTCCAATTCGAGTACAGGCACAATTGAGGAGTCAAATTCGGGGTAGACGTAATTCGGGAAAGTCCAGATTCGTGAAGTAGACATAAATCGAGAGTCCAAATTCGTGTAGACCAATTCGGGTAAATGATAATTGACTAAAAGACAATAATAAGGAGACACAGCCGGGATAAAGTCAAAATTGGGAAGTCATAATCGAACTTGGCATTGACGCAATCGGGATGTCAAAATCAGGAGAAGTCATCGATGGTTTGCAAAAAAAACCATATCTAAAAGTGAATGAAAAACCAATATTTTAATTTTTACTTATAAATTGAAAATTATTTTTGCAATTTTTAGGAGCTTTTTAGATTTTATTTATTAATTTTTAAACTTTATCATTTCTTTTTGTTATTTTTTGAATATTTTTAAATGAAAACAAAATTAAGAATATTATTTCCTTCTAAAATGGAAATAAAGTTACGTGCCAAATGATATTGCTTACCGCAATTAATTGCATACTGCCACGTGTCATGTATGTATCAAATATGTCATTGTCAATTCCATTATTTTAACATGTTCCCGTCCGCGTAATCACGTAAGATTACTGGATAATTTAATTTCTACGTTCATTTATACCATTGCTTTCGCTGTGTCAAGAGACCAGCAACTTATAGCCAGGATGTATTATTGTGAGTACTTGGACAGGAATATACAGGCTATGTATGCCCGATACCCTAAAAACGTGGCTTTTCTGTAATCGCATCGAAATCGATCGCATCAAAATATAATACATTTCCACGCTAATACCGTACATAAATATTTCCATTTTTTCTGTTGTCCGGCCATTAATTGCGGGTTATTATGAAATCGCGGTTAGATATTGTGTCAATTTATAAACCCAGACCGTAAAATCTCCCAAGTGTTTGGTGTAGAATACAATAAAGTTGCCATACACACTTACAATTAGCCAACTCGGCCCAGATCCAGCAAATCACAGAGCAGATCTTATTGTCGAATTTGACAGATGGAAGCAAAGAGATCCTTACTCGAACCGAACGTACTCGCATTCTCCACTTCTGGCCATTTTACACACCTTCTGCACGGATCTAAATGTAGAAAAAGAAGTATAATTATTCATGGAAAACGTATAACTCCATTTGAATTCCATTAAAACATATTGCGGCGCTGTATCGATGGGCTGTAAATGTTGGCCTACAAAGAACGAAAGTTGGATTATGAAATTTTCTACTAATTCATTGGTTCGGTGACGTTTTGAATTCAACTTTTCATCCAATCAGTAATGACACGGACGAATAGGCCGATACAGCGCCGAACAATACGGGAAAGTTATGCGATTCGCAAACATTTCCAACTCAAATCTTAATGCTATAAAAATTTTTGGCGTAATCGATACTTGGGCTTAGCGCCACACTCGATTTATTGCCAATTTCAGAGGCTAAATCGTACAAAATCTTACCTCTTAACGGGTTTCCACATGCTCTTAAAGAACGACCCGACTTTCTTCAATGTATTTCTATCCCTGGAATGGCCAGGATTATCTTGCACGCAATCTTCGTGCTCTGCCGGGTCTTCGTTCTCTTTGGTGCTTCGTGGAGGAATCACGCTCTCTCTATTGTTCACTCCTTCATCCTCCACATCTTCGACCAATCTCTCACTAAACAAGGAAAGAAATACAATAAATATATAATTTTGGAATTGAATTACGATGAATATTTATAAATGGTAACACTTGGAAAACATTTTCTTTAATTTCCCATCAGGGCAAGAAACTATTAAACTTATTACTATTTATCGAAAAATTAAAACGATGATTCCTCGTATTTCTCAGAATAACCCCTCGTTAAACAGCTCGTACATATAATATACACAAGTTTATTACATACAAACAGTAATGTAATTTACCTGTTAAAACGTTGGCAGGCCGTCTGACAGATTGGTCGAACCTTCATCACAGCTTGTCTATAAGCCGGCTTGATGTTATTTTCAAACACGCCCAAACCTTCGAAAGCACCGGTCGAGGGTTCGAACTGCTTCGAGAGGCCTTTCTTCATCTTGCTGCCTCGAAATTTAAAATCATCCAAATTGTGTGGACTGACGAATCTTCGCACGTCCACATCCAATCCCTCCCTAAATATGCAAAGAGAAAATTTACAACACAATAACTATTTAATTATACTCTCAAACTACATTAGATTTCCGTGCTTTTAAGTTTATTCGACAAGGGGAAGGGCCTTTTATAAATCGACTAGTCTAAATCTTTTTCTGTTATTTTCAAAAAAGACATATTAAATATATTTATTAAACGAAGTTCTGTTTAAAATTTTAGTAAATTTCGTCATATTAACGACCCTTCAGTACCAGAGTTAGATCTAATCAATGATATAAAAGAGGCGTTTAAACAACAGTAAATTGAAAAGCCCTAAATTATCTTCTTAACACCAGGCCCTGAACTGTGCCTCTGTTGCGGACAGCAATACAGGAAGACACAAAAATCGTAAAGTCACAATCTTTACATTTAATCTAATTAGGCCTAATTATATATTGTAGATGTAAGTTTTTCTTTAAAGCCTTTAATTGGTAAAACGAATTTTTTATCCGAATAAATAGTAATGAAATGTAAAAAAATCTCTTACCCCGAAGGATGGGGCAGGGGTCGATAGTCTCCACCATCAAAAAACATCATCGAATCGCTTTCCAAATCGCACTCTTCCTATTAACAAGAGCAAAACTACGCAACAACAGCAACTTCAATTGTTGAATTCGTTTGTTACGCGTTAAACCAAAGAAAAAAAAAAGAATTTAATGAACAATTTTGGATTTTTTTCTACTATAATTTCAGAATCTGACGCGTGTATAATAACGATTAAAAAGCCACGTCACACCGGTGTGCGGATAGGGGTTAGAATAGGGACGGTTCGACAAATGCTGACGTGATCGCAGCACGAAATACAAACATGTAAATATAAACATTTTGCGTTAACCAAGACCGTACACGGGAATATAAAACGAAATTAAAGCAAACACTTGGAGCAAATACAACAAGAACTTGATATTTATACCGTAATATCGGGAGAGATGATTATTTTATGGCAATTTCTAGAAATGATTCTATATACATAATTATAAAACAAAGCGTGCATTGTAACGTGGATCTGATGAATCACACCCGCCGAATAACTATTTAGTCGGCAACTTCAATATTAATTAAATGATGCTTAATGTCACCATGAAAGTCGTGCTAAAATTCGTTAGTTTCCTCCAAGTTTTTATATGCTTAATTCAATACAAAATCAGCTGAACATTTGTGAAGTTGTGGCAAATCTTTCTTACCAAAAGTGTTTGAATTTATAACTATAAACATACGTTAATTTTGTTATTGCAAGCAAAGTCAGGTGCACTCATTTTAAAGCAATAATCACATTGTCTAAGATACACTTCTCGTTAGCCCTGTTATTCCAGTTGCTCCTGTTTTTGATTAACGGAGCCAGTGCCAAATTCTCAACTACGTCGTCAAAATCTAATGTTTCGCATATTTGTGTTGTATGGACAATAAATTCGGGAAGGAACCTGCCGTTTGCACAGCGTATTCAAACACTGTAATAGAATCTCATTGGTTAGCCTATATCAACGTAGCGTAGACACGAAATATTTCAATTTCGTCGTATAAATCGTCACCTTTATATCCAGATTACATTGGTTCTTCGATGCTAAATCTAAATCCATAAGTAATTCATAAGGTTGTCCTCGTCTTTAATTAATTAATATAGAAATGTTGCGAAGGCAACCAAAAATGGCACTTTGCTTTTCAAAAAATGCAGATTATTCCTTGATATATTGTTACTAAAAACAATAATTCCTATGGAACTTTGTTTCGGGATTATTTGTACGCGTATCCGTTTCTTCGTAATCAAATAGACGTTCTCATTTTCTCCATCCGAAATCTTTGAATACAAGAATTTTTTTACGCTATAAATGCCTAAACGTGATACAAGGAAGCTACTATGGTTTAATGCATTTCCTGTGGAGCACTACGTCATATTACCGCGAAAAGCTTAAAAAATCAAAAACTAAACTCCTGAAGGACCTTTAGGCACTGGGCCTGTTGCCCGGCTCTAACGGCAGCACCGAACAAAGCCAAACGTTTCCATTGATTCCAATTAAAAGTGGACGATATGTACAGTACACATTAGCAGATGCAGTGCCATCAATTCAGTGGTTTCTTCTATAGCGTGATGTAAATCAATGGTTAAGTCGAAGAGTTATATCTTGGTTTATTACCGTAATATCCGGTTGAAAACAGTTTGGAACAATTTAAAAGGTAATAATTTTATGTGACATGGAAATAATTTGATGCCAAATCAAATCAAAGGCTTTATTACAGAGACAATTCTTTATAATTACATTTATATCATTCAACAAACTATTTTCGTACGAAAATTTACAAGTTCTAGAACAGAACCAAAACCAATGTATTGCAGAGAATGTCTTCTTCTATGACTTTAATTGAATCAAATTATTCCGCAACTGTCTCAGGTTTTTTGACTTCTCCAAATGCATTTTCATCATAAAACTTCACCATCCTGAAAGCGACAAACAATACTTAACGACATTTATTCAAGTTTGTAATTTCCTATTAATGTAATGTAATTCCACTTACAGTTTCGTAAAGCGTTTCGTTTAACGCAATTTTTATCTGCAAACTTTCGTTCTTCGCAAAGAATTTAGGAAAGATTTCTTCTGTTTTGTGTATCAAAACTTTGTCTTTTCGTGTTTTTCACGTTTATCGGACTTTCATTCAATTTAGACGACGTCACAAACAATGGACACAATTTGAGAAAATTCGAATTCCAGTAAAAACACAATTCCGGAGAGTCCAAGTTCCAGGGATGACACGAATTGAAAATGAAATTTAAGCACAAACAAAAGCCGGAAGAATCCAAATTCGAGTGTAGACGCGATTCAGGAGTCAAATTCGAGGTAGACGTAATTCAGGAGAGTCCAAATTCGTGAGGTAGACAGAAATCGAGAGTCCAAATTCGTGTAGACCAATTTGGAAAAATGATAATTCACTAAAAGACAATAATAATGAGACACAGCAGGGACAAAGTCAAAATTGGGAAGTCATAATCGAAATTGGTATTGACGCAATCGGGATGTCAAAATCAGCAGAAAGATTCAAGTCATCGATGATTTTCAGAAAAAAACCATATCTAAAAGTAAATGAAAAACCAATATTTTAATTTTTACTTATAAATTGAAAATTATTTTTGCAATTTTTAGGAGCTGTTTAGATTTTATTTATTAACTTTTAAACTTTATCATTTCTTTTTGTTATTTTTTGAATATTTTTAAATGAAAACAAAATTAAGAATATTATTTCCTTCTAAAATGGAAATAAAGTTACGTGCCAAATGATATTGCTTATCGCAATTAATTGCATACTGCCACGTGTCATGTATGTATCAAATATGTCATTGTCAATTCCATTATTTTAACATGTTCCCGTCCGCGTAATCACGTAAGATTACTGGATAATTTAATTTCTACGTTCATTTATACCATTGCTTTCGCTGTGTCAAGAGACCAGCAACTTATACCCAGGATGTATTATTGTGAGTACTTGGACAGGAATATACAGGCTATGTATGCCCGATACCCTAAAAACGTGGCTTTTCTGTAATCGCATCGAAATCGATCGCATCAAAATATAATACATTTCCACGCTAATACCGTACATAAATATTTCCATTTTTTCTGTTGTCCGGCCATTAATTGCGGGTTATTATGAAATCGCGGTTAGATATTGTGTCAATTTATAAACCCAGACCGTAAAATCTCCCAAGTGTTTGGTGTAGAATACAATAAAGTTGCCATACACACTTACAATTAGCCAACTCGGCCCAGATCCAGCAAATCACAGAGCAGATCTTATTGTCGAATTTGACAGATGGAAGCAAAGAGATCCTTACTCGAACCGAACGTACTCGCATTCTCCACTTCTGGCCATTTTACACACCTTCTGCACGGATCTAAATGTAGAAAAAGAAGTATAATTATTCATGGAAAACGTATAACTCCATTTGAATTCCATTAAAACATATTGCGGCGCTGTATCGATGGGCTGTAAATGTTGGCCTACAAAGAACGAAAGTTGGATTATGAAATTTTCTACTAATTCATTGGTTCGGTGACGTTTTGAATTCAACTTTTCATCCAATCAGTAATGACACGGACGAATAGGCCGATACAGCGCCGAACAATACGGGAAAGTTATGCGATTCGCAAACATTTCCAACTCAAATCTTAATGCTATAAAAATTTTTGGCGTAATCGATACTTGGGCTTAGCGCCACACTCGATTTATTGCCAATTTCAGAGGCTAAATCGTACAAAATCTTACCTCTTAACGGGTTTCCACATGCTCTTAAAGAACGACCCGACTTTCTTCAATGTATTTCTATCCCTGGAATGGCCAGGATTATCTTGCACGCAATCTTCGTGCTCTGCCGGGTCTTCGTTCTCTTTGGTGCTTCGTGGAGGAATCACGCTCTCTCTATTGTTCACTCCTTCATCCTCCACATCTTCGACCAATCTCTCACTAAACAAGGAAAGAAATACAATAAATATATAATTTTGGAATTGAATTACGATGAATATTTATAAATGGTAACACTTGGAAAACATTTTCTTTAATTTCCCATCAGGGCAAGAAACTATTAAACTTATTACTATTTATCGAAAAATTAAAACGATGATTCCTCGTATTTCTCAGAATAACCCCTCGTTAAACAGCTCGTACATATAATATACACAAGTTTATTACATACAAACAGTAATGTAATTTACCTGTTAAAACGTTGGCAGGCCGTCTGACAGATTGGTCGAACCTTCATCACAGCTTTTCTATAAGCAGGCTTGATGTTATTTTCAAAAACGTCCAAACCTTCGAAAGCACCGGTCGAGGGTTCGTACTGCTTCGAGAGGCCTTTCTTCAACTTTCTGCCTCGAAACTTAACATAATCCAAATTTTGTGGACTGACGAATCTTCGCACATCCACATCCAATCCCTCCCTAAATATGCAAAGAGAAAATTCACAATACAATAACTATTTAATTCTACTCTCAAACTACATTAGATCCCCGTGCTTTTAAGTTTATTCGACAGAAGGAAATGGCCTTTTATAAATCGACTAGTCTAAATATTTTTCTGTTATTTTAAAAAAAGCCATATTGAATATTATAATTGACATATTGAAACGAAGTTGGGTTTAAAATTTTAGTAAATTTCGTCATATTAACGACCTAATCCGTGATATAAAAGAGGCCCGATTACTCGTTTAAACAACAGTAAATTGAAAAGCCCTAAATTATCTTCTTAACACCAGGCCCCTAACTGTGCCTTATAAAGCCCTCTATTGCAATACAGCAACACAGGAAGACACAAAAATTGTAAAGTCTCAATCTTTACATTTAATCTAATTAGGCCTAATTATATATTGTAGATGAAAGTTTTTCTTTAAAGCCTTTAATTGCTAAAATTAATTTCTTATTCAATAAATAGTAATGAAATGTAAAAAATCTCTTACCCAGGAGGATGGGGCAGGGGTCGATACTCTCTACCATCAAAAAACATCTTCGAATCGCTTTCCAAATCGCACTCTTCGTCCAAGAGCAAAACTACGCAACAACAACAACATCAATTGTTGAATTCGTTTGTTACGCGTTAAAAAAGCGGGAATTTAATGAAGAATTTTGAATTTTTTTTATTATAATTTCAGAATCTGACGCGTATATAATAAAGATTAAAAAGCCACGTCACACCGGTGTGGGGGCGTAACTAGCCTTTTATGTGCCTGGTGCGAGCTTCTGTAACTACGCCCTAAAACTATGACACAAAACTTGGTCCAGATCATTTCTGCGCCCTGTGCCTGGGCACCGCTGGCACCGCCCTAGTTACGGCACTGATGACGCCATGTTTAAAAGTTTTCAAATGCTATATGTATTAAATACTTAGACTACAACATTTACCAATATTGAAGAAACACTGACCTCTTTTTGACGAGAATAATACATGTCGTGAATATTGATTAATATTTTCTTTAGTGCTTTCTTAATATTAATAAAATGCGATAATTCTACTGAATTAAAATCGGTTAACAGATTTCAAGAATTTCTGGTTTTTGTCAGCACTAGCCTTAACTACATTGGCCATTCAACTGTCTTACTATTATGGTTCTCCATTTTATTTATGGAGAAGACCGTGGGACCGAAGAATCTAGGGAAAACCTGTTCAAGTTTTGGGTAGGAATCTCAAATTTTTTTTTGTTGTTTTGGCAGCCAAACAGTGGATATGGGGCTGCCTATTGTGGGTCACGATATATATAATTAATCATTGCCCACAATAGAATCATATAGTTTCCATATGGTTGGTATAGAATCCCGTCAATATCCACGGTTTAGAAAGAGTTCCAAAAAAACAAATTTTTTATTCGTTCTTGAATTATACGTTACAATAGCATTTTTAATTTTACAATAGTAGCCATGGTGGAAACAAAGCTTTCATCTTTGTAAACTTGTGAGTTATTTCTAATGTATAAAAACTGTACTATTTTGTATTATATCGCATCTTTATGATATATCAGAATGTATTCATGTTTAAATAGATGGTCTCCACGTGGCCGAGTGGATAAAACTAGTAGTTGATGAGGGATTCGCGCATCGTCAATGGGTTAGTCACGTGGAGTTTTCCAGGTGTTTTCACGTTTGTAACACGTAAATAGGGACCAGTTTTCCATAGAAAGTCCTCCCAGGAGGTACATCTCTCGGCAAATCGCCCACGTGTCAGATTTTCGTATACGTAGGAGCCGATACAGGATGGGCAAGGTGGACCAGGGTGGTAAATTTCTAGAAGCGGCAAAATTGGCCGAAGAAAATAAATATAATGAAACATTCTTAATTTCAGATAATCAATAGTTTTTAAAAATAATTAAGTAATTAAATATATGAGGTCCGAGCCCTCGGATCTTTCGATTAAAAACACTATAAGCTTGCTAAAAGAGGCCCTCTTAGTACCCACGGGGTAGGCCGGATGGCCGAGCGGTCAAGGCGGCAGCCCACCGCTCTGTGAGACCCGGGCTCGAATCCGAACTAGTCGAAAAATCCCCAGGCATTTTTCGGGGGGTGGTCCGTTCGGATATGTCGGGCCCCGTCCCTCACCANGTTTATAAGTGCATATTATATATTAAGAGATTGATTATATTATATTAAGATGATATGATTACAGCCTCATAATGTAATATACAATTTTATAATGAAAACAATCATAATTTAATTTTTAGCATGCTCCACTATAGTGGTGAAGTGCTTATGTTCCGTCTGCCAATTTCCATGCGCATGCGCAATTACTTTCCTTTCATTACCTAAGTGTTATGGTCAGATGGCCGAGAGGTCTAGGTGGCACTTACTGCTCTGGGGACCTGGGTTTGCACCCCAATGGGTCGAAAAATCCCCAGGAATTTTTCGGTGGTGGTCAGTTTGGATATGTTGGGCCCTGTCTCTCACCACTTGGCCACCCAATTGTGGGCCTGGCCAAACCCATAATTTGGTTTGTTTAAAGAGGCCCTCTTAGTGCCCACAGGGCGGAAAGAGTTAACGTTTAAATATTATGTTCTAAACCATTAGTTCAGAATGTAATATTTAAATGTTTATGTCTATAAACCACATCCCTTACTGTATAATCAGTGAAAAATTTTTCTGAACAACTACTTGATTCCAAGAATTTATAAAATTTATTTTAAACAAAATTAATATTTGATTTGCTTTTGTGGAGTGTGCTATCAGATCAGCTTGATTAATCTTGTTTAGAATAACAAGCTGTTTGGCTATTTAATTTTAAAGATCTCTGATATTATAATTTAAAATTATTTATCTTATTTATATATATGATATCATAATTAAAGTTTTAGTTTCTAGTGACCCACTAATCATACACAAACAGAATTAAAACTGATAAATTACTTACTAAACAAATATTAAATAAGTGAAGGAATTAAGTAGTAGCTTGTGGATATGAATCATTTATAATATATAATTATGGAAAAGACATAATTTATATACCACAAAAACCTTATGTCAGTGAAGAAATTAACTGTTATGTTTAATTAATGCCAGTGTTTTTGATTGTTTTGAGTAACAGTTGTCGGGCAACTGGAAATCGAATACGACAGAATGGAATGTATAAAGTGATGAAATGAACAATATTCAAAATTTCGAAATTTTGTCAAAAATGTTTGCATTGATTAAACAGAATTTCCTTTCTGCTGAAAGGTTTTTGTAGTATTTTAGATGGCAAATTTAATGATTTTTATATTATTTATATTGAATTTTGTATGTTTTAACCATTAGTATTTATAATTTGTCATTATATAGTTAATTTGAATTCTGAGGAATTAGGGAAAATATTTTGTGTTATTATCTCAGAACTCTAGGATAATAATGATAACATTTTATGAAAATTCCATTACAGATTAAGAATAATAAGATGTATCAAAGTATATTTGCTTATTTGGTCAACTGGCTATTTTGTAATAAATATAATTTTCAATGCGCAGTACAATTTATTTTTGTTTAAATTATCCAGTGGTCTTAAAATTTTGAATTAATGCAAGTATTGTAATACTTTTTTTTTTTTATTTTTACTCTTTTCATCTTGTGTGCACTAAGAAGGCCTCTTATAGCAGGCCCATTATAGCTTCGGCCAGGCCCACGATGGGGCGACCGGATGGTGAGGGACGGGGGCCGACATATCCGAACAGATCACCCCCGAAAAATTCCTGGGGATTTCTTGACCTGTTTGGATTTGATCCTGGGTCCCCCAGAGTGGTAGGCTGCCACCTTGACCGCTCGGCCATCTGGTCGTCAAGTATTGTAATAGTAATGTATTGATACTTGTATATGGGGGGAATGACAGTACAATCTATGAAAGTCAAATTATCCAAAAATTTGTATTATTAAACTTCAAATTAATGAAAATTTATTGTATTAGTACTAGTCTTTTTATGATTTAGATTGTGAAGATTATAGAAATAGTTTGTATGAATCAACATTTTAATTTCATGATTTTTAATAATTTATGTTTTTCTATTTCTGATTAAATTAGTTGTTATATTAAAACTCAGATTTCAATGCTAATAGGGGGCACTAAAAGTGCAGCAGACGAAAATTAGAAAGATGGCGGATGACAGTCGTAATTTTCGATCGTATTATTACGATAAAGTCGGATTCAGAGGCGTAGAAGAGAAGAAGTCATTAGAAATTTTATTAAGAGATAAACCAATTGACATGGCTAAGTTGGCCCAGTTTTGTCTTAGGTTTTCTCTGCCTTCTATGTACAGAGAATACGTTTGGAAGTTATTGCTTGGTAAAAGGATATTTCTAACATTAATAATTAAATCATTGTTTTTATTATGATATTAATAGTTTATAAGTGCATATTATATATTAAGAGATTGATTATATTATATTAAGATGATATGATTACAGCCTCATAATGTAATATACAATTTTATAATGAAAACAATCATAATTTAATTTTTAGCATGCTCCACTATAGTGGTGAAGTGCTTATGTTCCGTCTGCCAATTTCCATGCGCATGCGCAATTACTTTCCTTTCATTACCTAAGTGTTATGGCCAGATGGCCGAGAGGTCTAGGTGGCACTTACTGCTCTGGGGACCTGGGTTTGCACCCCAATGGGTCGAAAAATCCCCAGGAATTTTTCGGTGGTGGTCAGTTTGGATATGTTGGGCCCTGTCTCTCACCACTTGGCCACCCAATTGTGGGCCTGGCCAAACCCATAATTTGGTTTGTTTAAAGAGGCCCTCTTAGTGCCCACAGGGCGGAAAGAGTTAACGTTTAAATATTATGTTCTAAACCATTAGTTCAGAATGTAATATTTAAATGTTTATGTCTATAAACCACATCCCTTACTGTATAATCAGTGAAAAATTTTTCTGAACAACTACTTGATTCCAAGAATTTATAAAATTTATTTTAAACAAAATTAATATTTGATTTGCTTTTGTGGAGTGTGCTATCAGATCAGCTTGATTAATCTTGTTTAGAATAACAAGCTGTTTGGCTATTTAATTTTAAAGATCTCTGATATTATAATTTAAAATTATTTATCTTATTTATATATATGATATCATAATTAAAGTTTTAGTTTCTAGTGACCCACTAATCATACACAAACAGAATTAAAACTGATAAATTACTTACTAAACAAATATTAAATAAGTGAAGGAATTAAGTAGTAGCTTGTGGATATGAATCATTTATAATATATAATTATGGAAAAGACATAATTTATATACCACAAAAACCTTATGTCAGTGAAGAAATTAACTGTTATGTTTAATTAATGCCAGTGTTTTTGATTGTTTTGAGTAACAGTTGTCGGGCAACTGGAAATCGAATACGACAGAATGGAATGTATAAAGTGATGAAATGAACAATATTCAAAATTTCGAAATTTTGTCAAAAATGTTTGCATTGATTAAACAGAATTTCCTTTCTGCTGAAAGGTTTTTGTAGTATTTTAGATGGCAAATTTAATGATTTTTATATTATTTATATTGAATTTTGTATGTTTTAACCATTAGTATTTATAATTTGTCATTATATAGTTAATTTGAATTCTGAGGAATTAGGGAAAATATTTTGTGTTATTATCTCAGAACTCTAGGATAATAATGATAACATTTTATGAAAATTCCATTACAGATTAAGAATAATAAGATGTATCAAAGTATATTTGCTTATTTGGTCAACTGGCTATTTTGTAATAAATATAATTTTCAATGCGCAGTNTTTCACATTATCATTATATTATTTAGATCATAAGTATATTTTTGATATTTTCTTTCTTTTCATTATTATACCTTATAATTTAAAAAATTAAAAACTTTTTTAAAGGCATTCTGTCAAGGAATTCAGATAGTCATAAACTTGTAAGTTATGAGCAAAAAGAACAGTGTAAATATTTAGAACATTCATTACGTTTAATGCAGAAAATAAATGATGATACAGCACCAGCAATTGTATTGACATATATGTTGTTGTTGGAACAAGGAAGACTTGTATTAAATGAAGAAAGACAGGTAAATTATAATAATATTCTATATTTATTTTTATTTAAGAGTAAATTTATAATCACTATTTGATAAGGTGATGGAAAAATTATAAGGTTGGCAACAGTGTACAATAATTTAAAAATAAAACCAATGATTACCTGCTTTTAATTTATATTATACATTTTACACTTTTATACAGTTTCTTGTTTAATTTTATTTTTAAATAAAATAGATTTTGTTAAATTTACATTGCTACTATTTGGAGAAAAATATAAGATTGTGTATGTTTTAATATGATGTGCCTTTATGAAAATTTCAACTTTTCCACATTGTTTACATTTTAAGTATTAGTTATACTTAAAACCACTTGTTAACAATGCCAAAATAAAGTCACTTAACAAATATTGAGCTAAGACAAATTTTGGTCTTTAAAAACTCTTGATTGACATGGAGTAAAAATTGCTAAGAAACTCAATTCTTCAAAAACTATAGTAAATAATTTTCTGCGAGATCCAGACAGCTATGGAATGAAGAAATGAATTGGGAGAATAAATTTAATAAGTTAAATAATTTTACCTATGATGTCAAATTTTTTATATATAATGTTATATAGATTATATTATATGCAAATATAATTTATTTAATAAAAATTGACAGGACAAATAATTGTTAAAATTAACAAATATTAGACTATACAAATGAAGTTTTTTTTGTCCTTGTCTACACCTCAGGAAAATAATAAATCTTATGACAGAGTTGATCTTTTATTGGAGGCTTCATTATGCAAAACATAAAAAAAGAAAAAAACTTACTTTCAGTGATGGTAAAATTAAAAAATATAAATACATTTGATAAAAATTGCCATATTTTATTTTATTATTTTTTTAATGTTTTGCATAACGAGGTACCCAAAGTAGTCTCCAATAAAATAGCCTCCAATTTTGCTTAAGACTGTTATTTTCCTGAGGTGTGAACAAGGACAAAGAAGACTCTTCATTTGTATAGCCTAATACTTGTTAATTTTTATGGTTTATTTAATTTATTCTAATTTTTAAATGCTTTTTATAGTTTCAAGAAGAAGAAACTAAAAATATTATTGCAATTGCTTCTGCTTTTACAAAAATGTGTTCATCTAAAGAAGATGCTTACTGGATGACTAGAAACTTTTGTAAATGTCGATATAAATTCTCTAATATATTACCTACACTTGTAAGTTTCAGTATTTTAATTTTTTTTGTGTTATTCTACCATTGTTTTAAAAATTTAAATGGCCAGCTTCATTAATCAAGTTTTTAAGTGATAAGTTTAATAAAAAAAATGTCCACAAAACCTTTGTATCTCCAGTTGTAAAAATTTTTATTAGCAACTAACATTTTCAATGTTAAACAGATCTTCTTCAGACTTGTATTTGGACCTGAAGATGATCTGTTTAAGATTGAAAACATTAATCTATATATATAAAAATGAATGTATGTCTGTCTGTGTGTCTGTCTTATGTCCTTCATGCATTACCACATCGTTTATCCGATTTCCATGAAACTTTGGGAAGTTTTTTAATACACTCCCGCGAAGGTTTCTGGCATAGGACATTTATCCTATGATAGATGGCGTGCGTTTATACGAACATTCGAGCACTGTGTGTTCGATTGATTTCAAATTGTGAAGACCATTTCCCCCGTTCAAGAAACATCTTTATATATGCATTTGTCAACTATTATTTACGATATTTGTAATAATTTTTGTTTAATCACTTTATTTCAACTTTTTATTGCTAATTATATATTCGCTCGAACTTCGTTAAAACCTTAACTGTACCCCGAACAACAACCAAAGTTGTAGGAAGAAATTCGTGTATTTTGCCGATCTAGGTATCCCCCTTTTCCANTTTTAACTTAAGTCTTAACAAAATACAATTTTATTGAGTAGGGCGATAATAAATAAAAATTCAATGATTTTGAGTATTTAATCGCTGCATATCCAAAAGTCATTGATTTTATTAAATATTTGAAGTTATCATTCATTTCTTGTAGTATCCATCCATATCACTTATTTTAGGCTTTATCTTATCTGCTTTTATTTAAATTCGAAAAATATTTAAAACACTAATCTAATAAAAATATTTCATGCTAGATTGCTAATTGTCCTACTAGCATTTATTTTATTCTTTTGTTATAATCTAATATATGAAGAAGAAAGTTTATTCTTTATACATTTTGACATAGTTTGGACAAATGTAGTGAAACTTTTAGGATTCATCCTCTCATCCAGGGAGAGGTCAAGACTACTTTTGGTGAATTAATTTCATAAATAATAACAATTCAATGCCCGAGTGGTATACAATACATCACCAAACGATCGCCTAAATATCGGGCTATAATATGGCTAATTAAATGATTGGTATAAAGTAATTTGACATTACAGGTATACGTTAGGTGCCATCTCTTAAGTTACATACATTATATCTAATCTAATATACTTCTGGAAGCAAAGACTCGCTCGGGGTCCGGGTGGCGTAACTGACAAGCACACTGCACGGCAAGCGGAGGTTGCGGGTTCAAGCCCCGTCCTGGGCCAGTTCTTTTATTCCAGAAGGTTCTAAATTTATTTAATTATAATTATTAATTTACTTAAGAGATGGTGCCTAACATCTACCTCTAATGTCAAATTACTTTATACCAATCATTTAATTAGCCATATTATAGCCCGATATTTAGGCGATTGTTTGGTGATGTATTGAATTAATTTCAACTACGCTGCAGGATAGTGTCATTCAAATTGAAAAATTACTTGATACAAAGTCACCAACAAGCACAAAATATGTTTTTAGAGTTTTTCCAAAGGTGTTGAGTTTAAAATTTTTCGTCCCTTTTTTGCAAAATTTGATTGGTTGGCGAAGTACCATTTCACATTTGGTTGTGAGTGGTATATTAGGATTACATTAGAAAAAATTTGTATATCTTGAATTATCTTCTCACAAATGCAGAAGTCAATGATTACTTATATTTTCTGTTGAAAAACATCAATTCCTGTTTATCTGAACAATAAGATTGCACCATTCTGCACCTATGCTTGAAAATCATATATACATATGCATATTACATAATACATATTATTTTTAAATTAAACAAACTTTTANCACCACTTAGTCAGCACCTGAAGAAGACCTCAGTGGAGGTCAAAAATGGTAGTGCATATTGTAATGGACACAACACTGTTATATAAAGATTTTTGTGGATTATATTTAAAATCATTTTAAAATTATTGAATTGTTGATTAGTGCAATATAGCAGTTTAGAATAAAGAATGCTCATACTATTATTATTTAATAATTATAATTTATATGTTCTTATGTAACAAACTTGTCTTTGATATATAAGTCAATATTTATACTAGCATACTGTCAAAAAATATGTAGATTGCTAATAAAGAGCATGTGGGATGACGATGTTTCATTTTAGAGTATTTGATATGTCCCGGTTTTCACAAATGCTTTTAGGATTAAGAATTTGTTATATTTTTGACAAATAGGAAACTTCTGTAAAGCTTATTTTTAAAAAATGATACAAAAGTATTAAGCTGTTTCTTCTAGGTTTTATAATATAAATGATTCCGTAGAACTCAAAAAGTGAGTGATGAAGGCTGAAGATACTGTAATGTATGCTATAAAAATTAATTTCTGTTATAAATGATAAGTTATTTTCTGAATTCACTTAAATGAATATGTTACTAATGAAAAGTTAAATGAATGGAATCTAAAATAAATAAATAAAACTATTATTGATGTAAATAAATAAAACTATTATTTGTGTAATTCTTCAATTATTTTAAAAACAATAACAGAAAAATAGTAGAACTCATTATTTAAATAAGTTATACTTGCAAAGAAGGCATTGGCTGAAAGAGTTTTTTACCCATTAATAGAATATGGGTTCTAGAAAAAAATAAACAGTTATCAAGTTATCAATAGCAATATTAAAACTATTGGTACCCACAAAAGTTAATATAGAAATAGATTGTTTAAAACTTTATAAGTTGATAGTTGGGTGGTTGAGGCAGCAAACACTTTAGCCTGCTGCTGTGGAGAACCTGGAATTGAATCTGGGTTGGCAAAAAGTCTCGTGAAATTTTTCATGGGCAGTTCTGTCCTGGGTTTGTTGGACTTTGTTTCTCACTATCTGGGTACGCCCATTTATGGGTCTTGCTGAACCCATAATGGATATTTTTAAAAAGGAATTCTTAATGCTGACAAGACTGAGAGTAAAAAATGGAAAAAAACAAACTTTATAATTTTCTTAAAAGTCAACCAGATATATTAAAATGAATTATATATGATTAGAAATAAATGTGAATTATGTTCTTCATAATCAGTGATTTATTTTGTACAAGTTTTTTCTTGTAATTGTTATGTATTTTTTCTATGTAAATTATATTTTAGTAATTAATAACAGTTTTTTTATTTTCATTGTAAGAATGAATTTTGTATATTACTATGGTACTATACATAATTTGCAGTTTATATAATTGATATAATTTATGTAAAATATAAAAATATAGTTTTAATAATAATAGCATACAGTGGCGTGCTGTCATTGGAAGCGGTGGATGCGCTGCTTTCCTTGTAGTTTCTAAAAAATAAATACATATTAATTTTAATTATATGAAAATAATCGCAAAATATTTTATTATAACTGCATTATGTATCTTATTACAAATTTCTATACTACACGTGAAAAAAAAAGATAAGATTGCTATTGTATATTTGAATATTAGTAGCAGAGTGGAAGCGCTGTATTGTCAGCATCCAAAAAGCCAGATTCATGCACGCACTTTACAGAGCACCAACCTCACATGGTTTAGCTAGTGGAAGCCTAGAACCTTGGGTGGATGCTACACATATATCGCATCCAATTCTATCCAGGACCGGTTCTGGGCTGTTAGCCGCCCACCCGCTAGATATTTGGCCGCCTTTGCCTGATTATGTGAATCATGAGTAGATTTATAACTTAACCCAACCAATAAGAATTTACTGGTATGTTTTTATGATAGTTCTGTATAGTTGATAGGAGTTTAAAAAATCCATTAAAATATTTGATATTTTTATTCTGCTCTCCAATCTTATATTACTCATGGATTTCAATGTTAAAACAGTGATATTACGATTTTGTACATCCCATCTTTAAGGGGATGTAGGAAAAAAACGTGTACAATTCTTGTATAATGTTAAAAAGTTAACTGTTACTTTGACAGCATCATTTACAACTAAATTTAATGAATGAGAGAGATGCACGAGGTACAGAAAAAGCTCTAGAATTTATTTTCCTTAAATTTACGATTTATGTATCCGTTTGTCATAAAAATTTGTCTTTCCACTTTTTTCCCGAGACTACAAATATTCGAGTACAAAGTAACTGGTTTCGACTTATTTCTACTTAAGAAGTAGTTAAATAATTAAGCGATTAGGGAATTGGGGACATAAACAAAACCCTGATGAAAGAGCGGAATATTACTTAAACAAAAGCTTAACCGAACCAATCTATAGCTGCGTACAGTGGGGACCGATTTCTTTGAAATACTGTATTAGATGTAATAAAGACAGAAATTTTTTCAGTTCGACGAGAGTGACCGAAAAGTTGTAAATTTTGGAAATTTCCGTGGACAACAACTGGTCCTAAAACGAATTAGTTAGAAAACAAAAGACGGACAATCTATTAAGTTTAACATTTAGACTTTTACAGCTATGGTGAGAAACGTTTAAAATTTACAACAGCCCTGTCGCGTCCTGTGAGATATAATAGTGATGCGACAAAAGAGGTATTTGACATTGACCGGTATCTGCACCCTAGGGATTTGGCAGTCTGTGTGTATGCGTGCTCTGCAACTGTCTTCGATTCCATCCATTAGCCACTTGTAGGGAGCTATTTGACTAAGTGCATTGTTTTAAGATTTAAAAAGTAAAGAGTATTTTATATTTTTATGTATGTTTCTTTACAAAGCTATATTTAATTATAATTTTCTTTAAAAGTATGTTCATACAATTGAAGAATATTTTGTACCAGGTATGTATCGGTATATCCACCACACATTTTATTTTACCAAGTAAGTTTTTATTATTTTATTTTTAATTGTAGCCCTTATATCGTGGCTAGCAATTCAGAATGTAATTGCGATATTAAAAATATATTTAGAAAAGTCTACGGTTTTTACTGGTTTATCGAATAAACGATACGAATGGACCCTAGACCATCACTGACGCGCAATTGATTGATTGCCCCTGGATGTCAGCTTCTTACAGAAACACAGCTTCCCTATCATCAAATGTCACGGCACGCCACTGATAAAGTAAAATGCATTTTTTTCTTTTTTTGGTGGTGTCTAGTTTCATGTTCAAATATTTTGGTCATGTTTTGTTCTTGTTAACTACTAAAAAATATAGCAAATTATTTTTATCTTTATTAATATTATACATCATTTTTATAAAAAGTATTGTATAAAGATTTTACAAACTTATTCAATTTTGTGGTGATCACACACTATAATAACAATTTCATATAAAGATAAATTTTCTCCAGTTAATAATTATTCTGATGTATTTAAGGTATTTTAATATCATTATCATGTGCTATAGTATCTATATAATACTTTAAAATATTCTACAGAATCATCGTAACTGACTAAATATTTTAATACAAATATAATACTTAACCGAAAAAGAAAACATATTCAGAATAGTTTCTACTTGCAAATTCATGTTTATTTTAATTTATACTATTTATTATAAAACACACTATACATGAATTTGTATTAGTATTTAAACAAATATTAATTAGTTACATATTTGATTAATATAATCTCATACAATGACATAATTCTGAAGATCTGAAAAATAATTATCTTTAAAAAACACTGAAGTAGTTTTTCCATTTGTGTTGTGGAGATTCACTTTAATATATACTGGAACATGGTTACTTGAACTGGGATAACTCAAAGTCATTTTCATTTTCTGATGTCTAATATAGGAATTTACATTTAAATTCAAACTGGTTAACTCGAATGGGATTTTGATATTGTATTTTCATAAACTCTCCAGAATTCTAGTTTTTCATTAAATAAAATAATTAATGTCAATTATTGAATAAACTAATCAGAAACTTTCTATAAAGCATTGGGATCACTTACAACTAAAAACAAAACATTGTGTTTTGGCAGATGGAATGGTTGCTTCCAGAGAGTGTGTTTGACCTAGATACTATAACTGCCATTCAAACTTGTTTTTTTCAAACTTTTCTTGTTTTTTAAGTTTTTTATTTTATTGCTGATGAATTTCTCTGATTAACTTAGCTGATGTAATAAATAAATTCATTTTTTGATAAATTAATTTTTAAAAAATGATTATCGTCTGATTGTGTAAAAATTTAAAAATAAAACAATCATAAAGAGTTGTATGTTTGTGATAAAAAAAAATAGATTGATTCTAGGTGAAAAATATCACAATTTAAAAAAATTCCTACTTAGGAATGAACAGATCAACCATTTGGGAAAGCATTTTCTGGATGGTAGCTTATTTAACCATTCAGTTAAGCATTTTTGAGTTTTTGTACAACACTGAGAGCTTTATGTTGACACAATGATTCTATGTAATAAGACCAGTGAAAATACTGTGTGGATGGTTTATTATGAGTCACTGATAAACTGATGCAAAAATCTTGATTTTTAGCTAATCCTCTATAACTAAAAACTTTTAACTCAAAATCTGAATTTTTTTTTCTCCCCTAACTGATTTGAGTTAACCACTGTACTCTATCAATAAATTAATTTACATTAACTATGATATTATATTAAACTTTATTTGAAAAAAGCAGTTCTGCTTAGATACTTTATTAGCATCTTTAGTTGATTTTGAAGCTTAATTTTAGTATCTAAATGAAAGATCATATTAATCAATTTATTGAAATAGTATATTGAACTAATATATTTTGCATAAATTAACAAAGTAGTTAGAGATTATTAGAAAAATTTTCAAATAAATTAAACAAAAAAGACTTTAAAATATTTTCTATTCATTGAATGTATACATTTACAGTTAATACAAAATTTGAAAATTTCAATATAAAATATTATCAAATATTTATAACAGTAGAATATGTAATCTCACAAAAGACATTTGATACAGTATAACTTAGATTCATGCAAGTTTTACAAGTTTGAGAAGTTTGAGATTAGAAATTACATTCACAATTTTCTGATCTAGATTAGGGATGGCAATCTTTTTCTATGTATGGGCCACATTTAAAACTTTTGAATTGACTTGGGCTACACACAAGAAAAAAGAAAAAAAATGTGGTAAATCACAATTATTTATTCACATATGAGTATAAATTAACATAAATATAATTAATTTGACTTCTGTCACTGACATGAATGTAATAAATCTGGAATGTTTCATTGAATATTAGTCACTGGAAGTTTTAAATTAGCTTTGATGTGAGTCTATTAGCTAATTTCTTGTTTTACCTTTTACTACATTTTTACGAAGGTGTAGAAAATAACAATAGAATTTTTATTGCATACTTTCTTAAGTTGGGAAGTCGATATATTTATTAATATTTTGTGTGACACGGACTGCACAAAATATTAATGCAGGCTGTGGGTTGCCCACTTCTGATCTAGATACATCAACAAATCAGGCATTTTAGATTATTTATTTATATGAAAAATATTTTAAATAAAATTTTAGACAGTTTTATTTTTTTACTATATTCAAGGCAGAATGTATGGAAACCGTTTTAAAGAAAATTGATGCAGAATTAAATTATATTCATATTTAAAAAGTTTATAAACTTGAATATAATACAAGTTTAAAAGTTAAATAATTAAAACTGGAAAAATTTGAAATTAATACATGAAATTAATAAAAATATCACTAAATAATTTGTAATAATTTATTAATTTTGCCACAAAACTTTTGAACAATAAAAGTAGAATGTGACTTATAAACAAGAATTTGAATAAGTACATCTTTATGACGAATTTGATATAAATTCTTTCTGAGGTTATTACTAATATGAAAGCCATCATGTGTGTGAATTCCTTATAACTCTCAATTTTTGTCCACTCCAGATGAAATTTTAGTTATATTCGTCTTATGTTCTGATAGAAAATATAGGTTACTTATTTTGCAGAAATATTAGCTGTAGAATAAACATTTTATCAATTTCAGATAGGTGATCGCACTTACATTGCAGTGACATCAGTGAACTCATTTAGTTTATGCTTGATGATGGAATTTTCCTTAAGTTGCATTTTTAAATATTTTGACAAATGGCATATTCTAAACTTACTTCATTAAATTTAAACTTTAAAAAATGATGGCCACATTGGGTCACTTTATAATCAATTTTTTTCAAAATCTTTCCATTGTGACCATGTGATGTTCTATTATTCAATCGGAAGTAACAATCTAATGAGTCTATTAGCTTCAATCTCTCCTTTCTCATTAAAAGTATTCCATTATGCTTGATGGAGAAATTTCTGGTTTCTTTATACTTGCATATAATAATTAGAATGTAGATGCAGATTAAATTAGTGAAAATAATTTTTATTGCTTAAGAACTAAATACTTAAGATTACAAAGCACATTTCATTAGTGTAAAGTAATTAAATTTTCAAACTTAAATTTAAAAAATGATCTATTGTTAAACTTATTAATTTTCAGTTTATTGTCATAGACAGAACGTATGGAAGCTGTTTTAAAGAAAAATGACCCAGAATTATATTCACACTTAGAAAATCTCAAGGTTTTACATAAATTACCAACCAAAATATGGTTTGGTAGATGTTTTGCTGAAATTCTTTCAGAAAGTGCTTTGGAAAGGTAAGTTTATTTAAAATAAAATTTCAGTTATATTTTTATTTAACTATTAAAATCCTTTTACGTATGCATATATTGTAAACACAGTCTTGTATACTTCCCCTTAATAGAATGGCAACAGGTTGGCATAAATTAATGACATAAAAAGGAACTGTAGCTATTACAAATCTCATAATTAATTTTAACATAATTTTTTCTGCAATACACTGCTGCCAGTATGTCACAAGTTTTTAGAGTCCGTCACTATAAAACTCAGGAGTTTGTTATTGAATCCATTGGTGCACTGGTCATCAGATTTGAAATGATTTTTTTCACATGTACTCTCATCTTTAAAAAGAACTGGAAGTTACCTTAAATGATACCTGGGCTGTACAGAAGTTTCAGGAGCAAGGAAAACCCAATGTAATCAATGACAACAGCAGCAGTTCTGCTAACATGTAGCCTAGCAGTATCATGCTGAAGAAGAGTCCAATTGGGCTGTCCTGAAGAAAAGTTCCTGGAACTTCCTTCTTGATACAACTTTTGGTCTTTTTTAGTATTTCAGTATAATGTTCAGAATTGATTATGGTCCCTTTTATCAAAACAATTGCGAACACAATCTCTTGAATATTCTAAAATACAGTAAACATAATATTTTTCTGTTAAAGGTTGTGTTTGAACTTTTTTGGCTGTGATAGACTACCTTTTGCTTTCTGGGTCATAGTGTGTGGATATACATTCCACTTCCAATCAAAACGCTTCACTTTCAACTTCAATACTTTTTAAGAATTTTTGTGAAATTCAGACTGTCAGTCTTTATCTCATCTGAAAACATGCCTGGGATCCAACTGGAGCAAACTTTACAAAATTCAAGAATAATGATTGTGGCCTATTTTTCCTTTAGAAGTGTTTAATTCAGAGGCAATTTTTTTTATTTAATGCAATAATTTTTACAGATCATTTCTTTCTTCCACTTACTTTTGTTGAACTCATTTGTTGGAGTTACAGGTCATCTTGACTATAGTTTGTCAGCCAAATTACCTTTTCCTATTTCTTTGCCTTTAAATCATAACACTCAATGTTTTTCAGCCCTCTTGTTGATAGTGGTCTCTATATAGTTTCCAATCTTTGATAAATGTCAATTATGTAACAATTTCTGCTGTAAGAAATTCAATAACAGCTTGCTGCTTGAAGCAAACATTCTGACTCGTCACTATTTTAATTCATTCTCAGCTGGAGCATGCCAGATTGAGGACAGGAGGTTACTTAAACTGCCATCTACTGGTTTTACTGAAAATGATCATTTTTAACTAGATTAACCTCAAAGTAACTAAATTTTTCAGTTTGCTCTCATATATAATCACCATTAAATCAGCTCAAAAATCACATTTGTAACCCAAGCAATGTATTTATTANGTAGCATCACAAAATATAATCAGATAGAAAATTTTAAATTAAGATTTCCATCAACAATCGTTTTTAATCATAGCATTAAAATTAATCTTTAGTTCTATATTTTTAAAAATGTATATAAAGCAGTTTTCATTTTCTAGTAAATCATTCTGTTGCAATATCAGACTTATTCTAGTTTTGCTGTTTTTTTATTGAAGCTATTTCGTATATAATCTACTTAATATTTGTTTCACCAAAAGAGTATTGTGTGTAGCTGCATTATAAATGAAGTTCCAACAATATTTTATTAGTGAATGATTTTTTTGAAAAATTCCAGATACTAGCATTTTAAACTCTTTCTTTTCTCAAAGATCAAAACTTCTTATGACGATAACATCTTATCAGTTTAAGATATTCAAAAGAAAATAACTTTTTTGAATAATTCTATTTCAAAAATTGTTTACTAATATCATTATATCAAGAAGTAACTCTAGGGGAAAATTTTCAAAAGTATTTTAAGATATTTTCATTTAATTTAAGTTTTTATATCATTGGTTTAGAAACTTTTACTTCAGACCTTGTGTTCTTAATTTAGATTATCTTTTTAATAAAGAGAAAATAGATATATTAGAATTTTAAAATGATTTAAAGGAAATAATACATTATTTGTCAGATTTATTCTCAGAAATGATGTGACTAAATCTTACAAAATCTTATCAACCAATTGAAACTTTTCTGAACTGAAGATAAAATTAATGTGTATATTATATTAATTAAGGTCTATTTTATTAAATATTATATTTTGATCTATTGTAATTAGGGTAGCCAACTATCTAAGATTGACTGGGACAGATCTGAGATTCAATTTTCTGTCTTATCTGGATTGTAGAATGTCCCAGAAATTTTTAATAAAAGTCATCAGTTATATGATATAACTGATGCATTGCTCCCTATGCACTTAAAACACTACTACTCTATCTTAACTGCTATTGAAATGAGATCAATTTCAAATTATCTGAAATTTTCTTGCATATAAGCTTAATTGATGTTGACATTGATTTTAAAATAATCAATTTCATTTCAGGGAGCCAAATATTTAATTTAAAAAGAAGAAACGATTTTTGTCCTTTAGGACAAAATTAGGAATAATATATTCATAGAGGAAATATATATTCATATTCATAAAATTAGGAATAATATATTCATTTAGGAAGATGAAGAAACGATTTTTGTCCNAATATAATCTCATACAATGACATAATTCTGAAGATCTGAAAAATAATTATCTTTAAAAAACACTGAAGTAGTTTTTCCATTTGTGTTGTGGAGATTCACTTTAATATATACTGGAACATGGTTACTTGAACTGGGATAACTCAAAGTCATTTTCATTTTCTGATGTCTAATATAGGAATTTACATTTAAATTCAAACTGGTTAACTCGAATGGGATTTTGATATTGTATTTTCATAAACTCTCCAGAATTCTAGTTTTTCATTAAATAAAATAATTAATGTCAATTATTGAATAAACTAATCAGAAACTTTCTATAAAGCATTGGGATCACTTACAACTAAAAACAAAACATTGTGTTTTGGCAGATGGAATGGTTGCTTCCAGAGAGTGTGTTTGACCTAGATACTATAACTGCCATTCAAACTTGTTTTTTTTCAAACTTTTCTTGTTTTTTAAGTTTTTTATTTTATTGCTGATGAATTTCTCTGATTAACTTAGCTGATGTAATAAATAAATTCATTTTTTGATAAATTAATTTTTAAAAATGATTATCGTCTGATTGTGTAAAAATTTAAAAATAAAACAATCATAAAGAGTTGTATGTTTGTGATAAAAAAAAATAGATTGATTCTAGGTGAAAAATATCACAATTTAAAAAAATTCCTACTTAGGAATGAACAGATCAACCATTTGGGAAAGCATTTTCTGGATGGTAGCTTATTTAACCATTCAGTTAAGCATTTTTGAGTTTTTGTACAACACTGAGAGCTTTATGTTGACACAATGATTCTATGTAATAAGACCAGTGAAAATACTGTGTGGATGGTTTATTATGAGTCACTGATAAACTGATGCAAAAATCTTGATTTTTAGCTAATCCTCTATAACTAAAAACTTTTAACTCAAAATCTGAATTTTTTTTTCTCCCCTAACTGATTTGAGTTAACCACTGTACTCTATCAATAAATTAATTTACATTAACTATGATATTATATTAAACTTTATTTGAAAAAAGCAGTTCTGCTTAGATACTTTATTAGCATCTTTAGTTGATTTTGAAGCTTAATTTTAGTATCTAAATGAAAGATCATATTAATCAATTTATTGAAATAGTATATTGAACTAATATATTTTGCATAAATTAACAAAGTAGTTAGAGATTATTAGAAAAATTTTCAAATAAATTAAACAAAAAAGACTTTAAAATATTTTCTATTCATTGAATGTATACATTTACAGTTAATACAAAATTTGAAAATTTCAATATAAAATATTATCAAATATTTATAACAGTAGAATATGTAATCTCACAAAAGACATTTGATACAGTATAACTTAGATTCATGCAAGTTTTACAAGTTTGAGAAGTTTGAGATTAGAAATTACATTCACAATTTTCTGATCTAGATTAGGGATGGCAATCTTTTTCTATGTATGGGCCACATTTAAAACTTTTGAATTGACTTGGGCTACACACAAGAAAAAAGAAAAAAAATGTGGTAAATCACAATTATTTATTCACATATGAGTATAAATTAACATAAATATAATTAATTTGACTTCTGTCACTGACATGAATGTAATAAATCTGGAATGTTTCATTGAATATTAGTCACTGGAAGTTTTAAATTAGCTTTGATGTGAGTCTATTAGCTAATTTCTTGTTTTACCTTTTACTACATTTTTACGAAGGTGTAGAAAATAACAATAGAATTTTTATTGCATACTTTCTTAAGTTGGGAAGTCGATATATTTATTAATATTTTGTGTGACACGGACTGCACAAAATATTAATGCAGGCTGTGGGTTGCCCACTTCTGATCTAGATACATCAACAAATCAGGCATTTTAGATTATTTATTTATATGAAAAATATTTTAAATAAAATTTTAGACAGTTTTATTTTTTTACTATATTCAAGGCAGAATGTATGGAAACCGTTTTAAAGAAAATTGATGCAGAATTAAATTATATTCATATTTAAAAAGTTTATAAACTTGAATATAATACAAGTTTAAAAGTTAAATAATTAAAACTGGAAAAATTTGAAATTAATACATGAAATTAATAAAAATATCACTAAATAATTTGTAATAATTTATTAATTTTGCCACAAAACTTTTGAACAATAAAAGTAGAATGTGACTTATAAACAAGAATTTGAATAAGTACATCTTTATGACGAATTTGATATAAATTCTTTCTGAGGTTATTACTAATATGAAAGCCATCATGTGTGTGAATTCCTTATAACTCTCAATTTTTGTCCACTCCAGATGAAATTTTAGTTATATTCGTCTTATGTTCTGATAGAAAATATAGGTTACTTATTTTGCAGAAATATTAGCTGTAGAATAAACATTTTATCAATTTCAGATAGGTGATCGCACTTACATTGCAGTGACATCAGTGAACTCATTTAGTTTATGCTTGATGATGGAATTTTCCTTAAGTTGCATTTTTAAATATTTTGACAAATGGCATATTCTAAACTTACTTCATTAAATTTAAACTTTAAAAAATGATGGCCACATTGGGTCACTTTATAATCAATTTTTTTCAAAATCTTTCCATTGTGACCATGTGATGTTCTATTATTCAATCGGAAGTAACAATCTAATGAGTCTATTAGCTTCAATCTCTCCTTTCTCATTAAAAGTATTCCATTATGCTTGATGGAGAAATTTCTGGTTTCTTTATACTTGCATATAATAATTAGAATGTAGATGCAGATTAAATTAGTGAAAATAATTTTTATTGCTTAAGAACTAAATACTTAAGATTACAAAGCACATTTCATTAGTGTAAAGTAATTAAATTTTCAAACTTAAATTTAAAAAATGATCTATTGTTAAACTTATTAATTTTCAGTTTATTGTCATAGACAGAACGTATGGAAGCTGTTTTAAAGAAAAATGACCCAGAATTATATTCACACTTAGAAAATCTCAAGGTTTTACATAAATTACCAACCAAAATATGGTTTGGTAGATGTTTTGCTGAAATTCTTTCAGAAAGTGCTTTGGAAAGGTAAGTTTATTTAAAATAAAATTTCAGTTATATTTTTATTTAACTATTAAAATCCTTTTACGTATGCATATATTGTAAACACAGTCTTGGATACTTCCCCTTAATAGAATGGCAACAGGTTGGCATAAATTAATGACATAAAAAGGAACTGTAGCTATTACAAATCTCATAATTAATTTTAACATAATTTTTTCTGCAATACACTGCTGCCAGTATGTCACAAGTTTTTAGAGTCCGTCACTATAAAACTCAGGAGTTTGTTATTGAATCCATTGGTGCACTGGTCATCAGATTTGAAATGATTTTTTTCACATGTACTCTCATCTTTAAAAAGAACTGGAAGTTACCTTAAATGATACCTGGGCTGTACAGAAGTTTCAGGAGCAAGGAAAACCCAATGTAATGAATGACAACAGCAGCAGTTCTGCTAACATGTAGCCTAGCAGTATCATGCTGAAGAAGAGTCCAATTGGGCTGTCCTGAAGAAAAGTTCCTGGAACTTCCTTCTTGATACAACTTTTGGTCTTTTTTAGTATTTCAGTATAATGTTCAGAATTGATTATGGTCCCTTTTATCAAAACAATTGCGAACACAATCTCTTGAATATTCTAAAATACAGTAAACATAATATTTTTCTGTTAAAGGTTGTGTTTGAACTTTTTTGGCTGTGATAGACTACCTTTTGCTTTCTGGGTCATAGTGTGTGGATATACATTCCACTTCCAATCAAAATGCTTCACTTTCAACTTCAATACTTTTTAAGAATTTTTGTGAAATTCAGACTGTCAGTCTTTATCTCATCTGAAAACATGCCTGGGATCCAACTGGAGCAAACTTTACAAAATTCAAGAATAATGATTGTGGCCTATTTTTCCTTTAGAAGTGTTTAATTCAGAGGCAATTTTTTTTATTTAATGCAATAATTTTTACAGATCATTTCTTTCTTCCACTTACTTTTGTTGAACTCATTTGTTGGAGTTACAGGTCATCCTGACTATAGTTTGTCAGCCAAATTACCTTTTCCTATTTCTTTGCCTTTAAATCATAACACTCAATGTTTTTCAGCCCTCTTGTTGATAGTGGTCTCTATATAGTTTCCAATCTTTGATAAATGTCAATTATGTAACAATTTCTGCTGTAAGAAATTCAATAACAGCTTGCTGCTTGAAGCAAACATTCTGACTCGTCACTATTTTAATTCATTCTCAGCTGGAGCATGCCAGATTGAGGACAGGAGGTTACTTAAACTGCCATCTACTGGTTTTACTGAAAATGATCATTTTTAACTAGATTAACCTCAAAGTAACTAAATTTTTCAGTTTGCTCTCATATATAATCACCATTAAATCAGCTCAAAAATCACATTTGTAACCCAAGCAATGTATTTATTAAAATAAAAATATTTTCAGGAGAATAATTTAAAACCTTTGATGTCTTTTAATTATAATTCCTGGACCAAAGCATGGAAATTGCCATGCGTTTTCTCTCAATGTGACCGGCTACAATTTACCATTGACATTTATGTATTTTCCTTAACAAAAGTAATAAATTCTGCTGTTGTCGTCAAAGAATTAACATCTTACTCTGCATATTCAATTTTTAAAACAGATGAGTCTGGTCTAAAAGCACAGAAAGTCATGGAATAACACTAAGTCTAATTTAAATTGTGCATGCTCTAAGACAAAAACTAATGAACAATATGAACACTTTGGCAATGAATGAATATAATAAAAGACATGCTGTTGTTATCATTTGGAATCTATGGTGGTTGTCATAGGTTGTATGAGCACAGCCTAAGAATCATAAAAGATTTTGAAAAGTTTGTCTTTTATTAAAACAGACTATAAGTAAATAATAATAAATGCAAAAATAAACTCTGAATAAAGAAATTAGAGAAATATTTTAATATGGATAATATTTGTAGTTCATTTAATGTTAGAAGAGCTACTTTAGGTTGAGATGAATTCAAGATAGAACTGTGACCAATATGGTTCTTAGCATGAATGACTGCCATACTTATTTAATGTAAATAAGTGGTAAATAAAATAATTACTATTGATGTAATTGTTATGTAAAGGATTCTTTTGTGTAATCCCATGACTAGTGACTTTGTCATGTCTCTTTCCAACTGTCTGTATTGAGCAGAGACCCTCTAATCAACTTTTTTATTATCTTTGTTTAGAAATACATTTTACATTGAAAATAAAGAAATTATCAATTCTTCCTCAGGCTACAAATTTTAAAAAGTTACGTATACATTAATATCTTTAACAAATTTCACACTTTTATAAAGATATGAAAGAAACCTCAGGATACACAAATCAAGTGAAACAAGCGATTGTATCTCACTATCCTGTTTTGCATTTACAACACCTTTTATAGTTTATGACATCATACCATATATCATCAATTTCCATTCCATTATTTAAATTAATACTGTTTTTACAATGAGTTATCATGATACGTTCTTTAAATCTTCTTAAATATAGATTTTTTTTCTTCTACATAAAATTTTTACATTATTTCAATTAATAATATAGTTACAGATAATTGGAAAAAGATATGGTAAAGTCACTAGTTGTGGGACTATATGAAAGAATCGTTTACGTAACATTATATACATTTTCATTTTAACAATTTTAGTTAATTTTTTTAAGGAATGTAATTGTTGATTGTACTAAAAAAGTTGCACATAGATTATAATATACATCAACCAAGAAGTGGGAGTGTTTAATGAAACTAATTCCTAGTATTGTATATGTGAACCCTAGTCAGGACTCACATATACAATACAATACAAAATAGTACAGGACTCCCATCTGATTTAGAAATTTTAAATATGATTGTTGTACAGTACCTGGAACAAAATCTAATTAAACATAGTAAATTGATGTTGAGTTATAAAAGTAAAATCCCAAGATTTTTCCCCTCCTATTCAAAGATTATTATTTGCATTATTTGTAAAATTACAAATTATTTTTTAAATTTAATTTTAAAACAGTTTTAAAATAGAATTTACAAATTTTTGTTTGTAAATTCTATTTTAGTAAGTGTTGCCTCCTGTACAATTTTTGTGTTGTGTGTTTGGATGTCCAGACAAAGACCAAAACTGTCTGGATTTTAAGAAATTTGGCAAATCAGACCCTTAAGGACAGACCCTTAAGGACAGCCTTTATTTAGGGAGCAGGTTTAACAAACTCCAATTTAAGCTCAGCTTTCTGTCTTCTAAGAAATCCTTGAAAAAGTATAAATTATTTTATGGTACTTTGGTATCTCTGATAAGTATCAAAATTGAGAGTCACCATGCATTGTCAAATGCACTTTTGATATCTAGAAATATTAACAGATATCAATCTCTTCTTCTTTCCTGGCTGTAGAGTATCACACAATTTAACAAGGGCATCCTCCATGGAATACTGGGGTGTGAAATCATATTGGTCATTGCTCTAAAACTTACCATGAGGTGAAACTTTCTTTAAATAAAAAATAGTATGGAAAATGGCAATTCACAATACAACTACTATCTCAATTACCAGTATGTGTAAACACCACTGTTAAACTTTTACTTCCAGTAAGAAATAATACACAAATGAACAAACATTTTCGATCTTAATCAAGATCTGCCTCAGGTTTTGGATCACTTGTGTTCCAATTATGGAATGCAAAGATTCAGACGTATTTAAATACAAATTGTTTTAACAAGTTTGGAATTACAAACTAAGATTCAAACTGAAACGATACATTAAATATACATACACATAAAAAACCCACCAATACGTGGGTACTAGGGTTTCTTTCCCGGGATTCTCGCCGTTTATTCCCTACGAGAAAAATCCCGGAAAATCTCGCATTTCAATAATAATTTACCATGTCAGGTTTTCTTTCTATTATTTATTATACGAAAAGTTTCATCTTGAAGACTCACCTAAGAGAGAAATTTTGAGGTTTTTTGCTGCATATTATTACCTATGTTTTACAAGTCTCTACTTGTTAGTTCATGTAATATCTATGTATTGTGTTTGCGCATCATTGAACAGTGGAGACTTGCTGAAAGTAAATATCACTCATTGCACTTTAGTTTATTTTTTATTTCATCTTTAGAAGTAAAATAGTATTTTTTTTTTTGTAATCATTAAAACTCCCAATGAAACGCTTTATTTTACTTTCATTTTATAATGTAGGAGAACATAAATTAATTGATCTGTTTCTTTGCAGACACACTAAGGTGACATATATCAACACTTGGCAACTTATTGACTATTTATTCAGTTGGGACGCCTTTTACATTACACGTTTCGTTATTATGTAAAAGGCGTCCCAACTGAATAAATAGTCAATAAGTTGCCAAGTGTTGATATATGTCACCTTAGTGTGTCTGCAAAGAAACAGCTTAATAGTGTTGATATATGTCACCTTAGTGTGTCTGCAAAGAAACAGCTTAATAACAACAACACGGTTTCATCAGAATCAATAAATTAATTGAGCCTAACGTGTCCGTATGGGTGAGATTGGCCCAACAATTTAGTTACTTACTAGAAAATAAATTAAATTATTCAAATTTATGATATTCCTGTATGATCTTTTTTATTCATATAAAATTCTATTTTACTATCTCATCCCGGAATTTCCCGGGATCCTGGAAAAAGAAATTATTTTTCCCGTAATCCCGCTGGAGGCAAATTTCTCGGGAAATGAGAAACCCTAGTGTGTACTGTATTAATGGGGGACCACATCAGCAGGGGAATAATATGCAATGATTAATGGCTATGGCGGCCATGCTCCTCAAATGCATATCACCAGGTGTGTGATATCAAGTTACCGTCCTTGAAATAAATACATTCCACTGTCTTGCTAGCTTTAATTTCAAAGACAGTAACTTGATATCACATGCCTGGTGATACACGTGAGGAGCATGGCCACCATAGCCATTAGTTATTGCATATTATTTCCATGCTGATGTGATCTCCCATTAATACACACATATTGGTGGGCTTCTGTGTATGTGTTATGAACCAAGTGATTATGAATAATGACTAAAATGGGTACGCAGTCTGATAAATATTGATTAATTTATCAAATTGACCAGTCATTATGAATACTGCTACCACCTAGTCAGGCAAAGTGATGATAATATATTAAGGAGTGATCATCCAACACACGCTAGCCTATCAGCACTTGCATCTGAGTTGTGTGTGGAACCCTAATATCAGGAATGTTATTATAAATGACTTGCTAATTAAATTATCAGACTTTGTTCTTCAGTTATAAAATCAGCTATATCATTAAAAAATAATTATTGACGATTTACCAAATTTCTTAAAATCCAGACAGTTTTGGTCTTTGCCTGGACATCCAGACACAACAAAAAAATTGTACAGAAGGCAACACTTAGAACAGACAAAATGCCATATTGGTGGGGATAGCTAAGTTGGACCATGGTAGGGGTAGAAATATATGATGGTCGTATATGCAGTTTGTTTTATCATGAGATGGTCATAACCTGGGTTATTTAAAAATACAATTTACAAACAAAAATATTGCGTTTAGTACCGAATTTTAAATTTATACAACCAGTGGTTAATCTTGTGCAACATTTTTAATTTTACTTTTGTCTTTTAAAATAGTGTTTTCTTCTTTAACAAAAGTAACGATCATGGAGCAATCATTAAGTAATATGAATAATCGCTTCAACAACTGATTAAACAAGTTAATAGCAGAAAAGGTCAGAACAATCAAATTTTTGGATGGTACTTGATCTTTCAGAGTTTGAGCAACTTTGACTTACTTCGTTAATAGTTTTAAAAAGTCTTTCTAGATCCTTCTTTGTATTAATGTTGGTCAAAGATTTATGTATAAAATTCTTTAGTTCAACTTTTAACTTTGCTCCAAACTTGGCCTCATAGGACTACAGTTTATACCAGTATGATGTGCTCGATTTTTCTTAAGTTGTACAAAATGTAATCCTTCCGACCATTTGTTAGTATTGTTAGTCTCCATATAAGAACTAAGCATATTTTCTACGTCTTGATTACATCTTTCTACTGAACCCTGACTTTGTGAGTGTTTGGGCTCTCCATGCACCATTTTTAATTCAGGCCACATATTACACATTTCTTTGATGACATTATTGGCAAATTCTCTGCCGTTATAGCTTTGTAGAATACTCGGTGCACTGAAAATTGTAAAAATGTCTAAAAGAACATATGCTATATCTTCAGCCCTTTGGTTTTAACAGTCGTGGTTGAACGAATTTAGTTAGATGGTCTTGATACACAAGTATAAATTTATATTGCTCATCGGCTTACGACTGCATATCTATAAGATCAACCTGACATCTCGAGTTCATTTCATTACATAAAATTGGTTTAACTACCGAGTTTTTCTTAGGAACATTCAGTTTTTTTCTGACAGATTTCACATAAGTTAAAATAAATTATGATCCCTTGTAATATTTTTATATTTCATACTTAATTCTTTTTCCATACAGTTTCTACCGTCATGTCCAATAGCAATATGGGCATCATGCAATATCTGAAATATTTCTTCAGTGTGAACATAATATTTAATCACATTACCTTCTTTTACAGGCATAATTAATTTTTCTAAATTTCTGGTAGATACAATGTCATATCTATGTAAACGTTGATATTCTTCCGGTAACTTAGAAGTAACTTTCATTTTTGACACTTTCACTTTTTGTATCATTGACAAATATGCTGATTTTGTAAAAATTTGATTGTTTTGATCTGCTATTAACTCGTTTAATCAGTTGTTAAAGCAATTATTCATATCACTTACCCCCGTATTCACCAACACGAGTTAAACAGAGAGTTGACGAACTCGAGTTTAGATGTAACTCGAAATCAGATTACGAGTTACTCTTCTTCCGTATTCAGATAAAAGTATAACTCTAGAGTTTCGCTACTCTAGAGTTAATGTTTTAAAACAATCCTGCGTTTGGGATTAAACAAATCTTTTTTCGTAAGCAGAATCTTGATTGATTGAAAGCAAACATGTGTAGAAAATGGCATAAAGTGAAATGGAAAATAGTGCTTGCCAAACTGAAATGTTCCCGTGGCATAAAAACGTAGAACCAACAACAGTTATTTCATCGGCGACATCAGATAATTTTTTGACGATGTAGAAACTAAATTGTGACCAATTCGTCTTAGTATGTTTCTTACACTCTCTTTTGGCAAACGATATCTACATAAAAAGTCGTAATCATCCAATTGTTCGAGGTCATTTCTTCTTGGAGAAATAATCCGCCGACTTCTTCGTTCCATACGATCTATATAATCTAGATATTTCAGATTTTCTAGCATCTTGGCTTCGTCCTAGTCGAATGTTGCCATTTTTCTTTGAAATAGATCGCTTTGCGCAAGCATGAAACCTAGAGTTATCGTCTACTCGCCGATTTTCTAGAGTTAGAGTTAGGGTTATTGTGTTTGACTCGAGATTCGGAGTTGGTGAATACCAATTTACCAATAACTCGAGAGTAAACCCTAACTCTAACTCTAACTTGCGTTGGTGAATACGGGGTTACTATTGTTCTATCGTTACTTTTGTTAAAGAAGAAAACACTATTTTAAGAGACAAAAGTAAAATTAAAATGTCACACAAGATTAACTACTGGTTGCATAAATTTAAAATTTGGTATTAAGTGCAATACACATGCGCAACTCAGATGCGAGTACTGATTGGTTAGCATATGTTGGATGATCACTCCTCAATGTATTATCATCACTTTGCTCGACTAAGTGATAGCAGTATTCATAATGACTGGTTAATTTGATAAATTATGTTAAAACACCTGAAATTTATTACAGTGCCCGATTTTGTTTGTCATTATTCATAATGCCCATATTTATCACTTAGTCCATAACATATATATGTATATTCAATGTATCATTTCAGTTTGAATCTTAGTTTGTAATTCCAAACTTGTTAAAACAATTTGTATTTAAATACATTTGAATCTTTGCATCTCATAATTGGAACACAAATGATCCAGATCTTGATTAAGGTCAAAAACATTTGTTCATTTGTGTATTATTTCTTACCAGAAGTAAAGGTTAACAGTGGTGTCAACTACTATTTGATGGATTGTATTATGTACATAACCTGGGGTATGCCTGTAACAGAAATTATTAAAAACGTTAATACAAAAGAAAAGTTAATACAAGTTAAAATTTCTAAAATGGAGTAAAAATTGGAAAACAGAAGATGACTGGTTAACTTTGTACAATAATGATATGTCCGTTTTGTTTTCATAGATTTAATTTTATCTAAAATTAAAATTATATTACTATTTGATTTTATATTAACTCTTTTTTTCTTATAATTTTATAGTTTGAAATTATTCTTCTATCTTTCTCAAAATGATTGTCATTTTACCGTAATAACACTTAATAATTTCCTCCCCTCTCTGCTAAGGATCCTGATGATGCGAATGACAGTTAAACTTTAAAATTTTTTTTTTACTCCATTTAAAACATTTTAACTTAAATTAGAAAAAAGAGAAAATAGTATATTAAGATATAATAGTTTTAATCTTTTTTAAGTTTTAAGTGTAGTATTATATCTTAAAATTTACAGTCAAGTTTTGAGATAAATAATTATAATTTGATTTTAAAAATTTAATATTCAGTTGTTTCAAAATTGAATTGATACTTTCAATTAGGATATGGGATAAAATTATTGCTGGCTGCTGTAAAGTATTAGCATTTGTTGGAGCTGCTCTCTTGATGGTTCTTAGACGTCCACTGTTGGGAATACTTCAGGCAGAAGAAGTTCTTGAATTTTTAACAAAGGTAAATTTTAAAATATAATAGATATACTGTAGTTTGTAAATTTATATCTAGCAATAATAGTTGTGGATTTTGAATTCTAACATTGTATCAAATTTATTGCATAAATTGTATGCTATTAGTACTTTGGGTTTAAAAATATAAAATTAATTCTAATTTAAAGAATATTTTTTATCCTATTGATTCTAAAATCTCAATCACAAAATATTTTTCATTCTATTAGTATTTTTTCTGCTTGTAAATGGTAATATAGAAATCAAATTTAAAAAAAAGTAAATTTGCAAATTGGGAGCACATTTTTCAGTTTTTTTAGGGATATAGTGTAATGACTATTCTGTTGGAAATTCATTATTATTATTCATATTAATATTAATATCTTATATATCTTATCTTAATTTTTAGTAAGCTGTTACAAATTGAGAATGTAGAAAGCACTGTTAATACTATGAAGTTATGATATAAACAAAAGAAATACAGATAATTTATTATGAATTTTCTGCATAAAAACAAATGGATGTGATTAGGAATGAAAAGTTTTGCAAAATAACATGAAAAAATTATTAACATTTTTGTTTGTGTTGTTTTTATAGGTTATAAAAAATTTCAGTAGCATCACAAAATATAATCAGATAGAAAATTTTAAATTAAGATTTCCATCAACAATCGTTTTTAATCATAGCATTAAAATTAATCTTCAGTTCTATATTTTTAAAAATGTATATAAAGCAGTTTTCATTTTCTAGTAAATCATTCTGTTGCAATATCAGACTTATTCTAGTTTTGCTGTTTTTTTATTGAAGCTATTTCGTATATAATCTACTTAATATTTGTTTCACCAAAAGAGTATTGTGTGTAGCTGCATTATAAATGAAGTTCCAACAATATTTTATTAGTGAATGATTTTTTTGAAAAATTCCAGATACTAGCATTTTAAACTCTTTCTTTTCTCAAAGATCAAAACTTCTTATGACGATAACATCTTATCAGTTTAAGATATTCAAAAGAAAATAATTTTTTTGAATAATTCTATTTCAAAAATTGTTTACTAATATCATTATATCAAGAAGTAACTCTAGGGGAAAATTTTCAAAAGTATTTTAAGATATTTTCATTTAATTTAAGTTTTTATATCATTGGTTTAGAAACTTTTACTTCAGACCTTGTGTTCTTAATTTAGATTATCTTTTTAATAAAGAGAAAATAGATATATTAGAATTTTAAAATGATTTAAAGGAAATAATACATTATTTGTCAGATTTATTCTCAGAAATGATGTGACTAAATCTTACAAAATCTTATCAACCAATTGAAACTTTTCTGAACTGAAGATAAAATTAATGTGTATATTATATTAATTAAGGTCTATTTTATTAAATATTATATTTTGATCTATTGTAATTAGGGTAGCCAACTATCTAAGATTGACTGGGACAGATCTGAGATTCAATTTTCTGTCTTATCTGGATTGTAGAATGTCCCAGAAATTTTTAATAAAAGTCATCAGTTATATGATATAACTGATGCATTGCTCCCTATGCACTTAAAACACTACTACTCTATCTTAACTGCTATTGAAATGAGATCAATTTCAAATTATCTGAAATTTTCTTGCATATAAGCTTAATTGATGTTGACATTGATTTTAAAATAATCAATTTCATTTCAGGGAGCCAAATATTTAATTTAAAAAGAAGAAACGATTTTTGTCCTTTAGGACAAAATTAGGAATAATATATTCATAGAGGAAATATATATTCATATTCATAAAATTAGGAATAATATATTCATTTAGGAAGATGAAGAAACGATTTTTGTCCTTTAGGACAAAAATCGTTTCTTCTTTTTAAATTAAATATTTGGCTCCCTGAAATGAAATTGATTATTTTAAAATCAATGTCAACATCAATTAAGCTTATATGCAAGAAAATTTCAGATAATTTGAAATTGATCTCATTTCAATAGCAGTTAAGATAGAGTAGTAGTGTTTTAAGTGCATAGGGAGCAATGCATCAGTTATATCATATAACTGATGACTTTTATTAAAAATTTCTGGGACATTCTACAATCCAGATAAGACAGAAAATTGAATCTCAGATCTGTCCCAGTCAATCTTAGATAGTTGGCTACCCTAATTACAATAGATCAAAATATAATATTTAATAAAATAGACCTTAATTAATATAATATACACATTAATTTTATCTTCAGTTCAGAAAAGTTTCAAT